>NC_081550.1:1632874-1709009 GCF_901000735.1 Corylus avellana
AAAAAAAAAAAAATTACAAAGTCAAAATTAGCGTCTGTTAGTGTCAGATTGCACTGTAGCTGGAACAGTACCGTTTCAGCTACCGTGCGGGGCTTCTCCTTGCCAAACATAGCTAATATGAATTCATCTCTCTCACTATGATTCCATATATTTATTCTTTTTTTTTTTAATTATTATTTGGCAAATATTCGGGAAGTAGCATGAGTCCCTGTCGTGGCAAACAAGGGAAATTGCGGTACAAAAGTTATGGAATAAAGTAATAAGAAGTGCACGAAAAGTCAAAAACAAAATAGAAATCGTTATGGTAATTAAGATAGGCTTCAATCAATCACTTCAACATCAAAAACTTGACCTAATACTCAACAAAGTTTATATAAAGCCATTGTTGGTTGTTCAACAATACAACCTTATTTCACTTTAATCTTTTCTATTAGTCTTCGATAGTCACGGATATGGTCATATCAAATTCAAATAGATTAAAAATGAGATAAATGCGTAATATATAATATTATTCATAAATGAAACTCATTAAAATATTTATGAGTAATATTATTTTTTACACTTATGTCCCATCGACTTATGTTATGTATTTTAAGTAGTTTATTTTTATTTATTTATTTTTTTTATTGGCTGATATAGAAAATTATTTAAAATACGTCTTGTCAATAGGTGTAATGTGCGGATTTGGATCACCTGAAATTCTTAGGAAAATTCTAGATTCTGGAATTAGGGTTTCGGACCGTCAATTTTACTCCAATGGCTATTGTCCTGCTACATATCCCACTTATAATAAAATAATATTTAAATTTTAAAAAGAAAATATAAAAGAAATAATAAAATTTAAATATTATTTTATTATAAATAGGACACGTGGAAGGATAGTAGCTATTGGATTAAAATAGACGGCTTGGATTCCTAATTCCAGAACTTAGGAATTCCAAGGGATCCATATCTATAATATGCACGGGTGTGATAAATAAGTGTGAAGAGTAACATTACTCAACATTTATTAGCATGTCAATATGATAATTACAAACTTCTCTAAGGTGAGATTAATGATGATAAAACCAATTTCCAAACAACTTAAGCTACAGATTTATACCTACAAACAACCTTACACCTCAAAACCCTGTCCTGAACATAAAACCCTGGCATCACCATGACCTTAACTCGGCTAGGACCATGTGACCTCTGCCTTTCCATGAACATATCTTCCATGTAATGGGGATCAAAGCTTCTGTTCTCATCAACCCTCAAAATCCCCAATGGTGGATTGAAAGAAAAGGCAAGCAAATGCAGCAGCCATATGCACTTGGCAGCAACAAAGAATGCTTGGAGAAGCTGCTCAGGCCACGGTCTTGTCCAGTTCAGCATGGTGATAATGCAGCTCATTTTCTGATCACAAAACTTACTGAATTCCTCACTGTAATATTTGGTCCCCTTCCTTAATACCTCATTCCAGCTCAAGTTCCTCAGTGCAACAAAGGATGAGAATTGTGCCTGGCGATCTTGCTGGGGATCTAAGAGCTTTGGGGTGCCATTCTTCTGAAATACACAGTTCTCAAAGTCTTGGTAGAGTGATTGGTTTATGAAAGCTTCCAAATGGTATAACACTGCCTTTGAGTATTTGGAATTCAAAGACAGTTTATATGGTTGGAGAAGCAAATTTAAGTTGTCCATTAGAGTGTTATCAGTTTCTTCAATCTGCCCAACAAGGGTCTTGCAGAATTGCTTCACTGACAATCTTGCTTCTGATACTACCTGCAAGAAACCTTCCACCATTACTTCCTCATTGACAGGCATTAAATTCTCTCCACTCCCATCTGAGGATTTCCCTCTTTTAGGAAAAGTTCCAAGCTTTTCAGGAATTTGGGAATCCTTTGCCTGCATGGATTGTCTCAAAGCTCTCTTCAGCTCTTCACAGTAAGTCTCCAAGTACTCCAGCTTCTGTCTAAGCTCCCCCAAGGAAGATTTCATCTCAGCAACTTCCATCAAGGCTGCGTCTCTATTCTCATTTGCTTCCATCAGCTCTTTCTTCAATGTTTCCATTGACATTATCCCCAAGTCCTTAAAGATTTGGGAGACTTCCTCAGATTCCGCTCGGTTTGGGGAGTTTTCGTTCTTGTTCTTCTTCTTTAAACGAGGAAAAAGCCATGAGATCACTCCCCGATTCTTGGGTTGTGATTGAATGGATGAGTGAGAATCAGTTAATGGAACAATAATATTAGAATTCCTGCTGTTTTTTGTCAAATTCTCAGATTCTGTAGTTATAATTGCAGGCTTGCATCTATTGCAGGAGGAGGATACTGATTTGAAGTCCCCCAAACTGTTTCTTCTGCTTGACTTAAAGAAGTCATTCCCGGGGGATGTTTGAAGGACAGTGATCTGCGTTGAACAAGAACCAGTGACAGATTTGTGATCTTCAGCTGGACAAATGTGGGATTCTAAGCCGGCCAAACCAGAAGGCAATCCCTTTCTTGATGATGAATTCTCCTTATAATCTGATAAAACAGTTTCATTGCCATATCCTCCTAGTCCATACTCATCCCAACTTTCTGATATTGCTCGGTCTTTTAGTGGGATTTGATGATATCCTGCCAGCGGTTCATCTTCATAGCTCTGTCAATATTTCCCAAATTCAGAAACTTTTCCATAATTGTACAAACAAAAATTGCAAATATTGAAATAGAGAATTTTTCTTTGTGGGTCAAATGTAGGCTCAAGTACTAAAGATCTGTGGTAAACATACACCCATTTAAACACAGACTGGAAATCAATGCAAAAGTAGAAAAGAATAGTTGTCATAAAATTCTGCAAATACGTTAACAATATTCGATTACAGGCAAAATTCAGAAATAATCCTGACAGTAAATAAGGTCAGAAGCGCATAAAGAGTACTTAAAAAAACACACACACGGATGTATACATGAACATAGAGAATAAATAATCTTTATTATAACGAGGTTATCTATTTATTTGATTTTAAATGCAACTCTTATGGTGGACGAGACCCATCTAACAGTTCTTTCACTATCCAATTAATTAATGCACGAAAAAAAATATAAAAGAATAAATGAACAACAGGATCATCATTACAACACGTGAAATTGACTTTGTTGGTTTTGGTATAATTAGAGGCATGAACCTAAAACAATCATCAACTTAAAATACTTATGTTTCAGGCCAAAGCTAGCAATTCATATTGGTGGCAAACTGTAAAGCAAGTGTTTAACTTTAATTTAAAAAAACAAAAACCCAATACATAAAACACGTAGAGTACAGGCTATAAAGCAAAAAATTATGGAGAAGATTAAGAAAAATTTATACTCACAGGTGTGAAAACTGGGTAATCTTGAGCAGAGAACTGAGAAGTAGTGTGTGAAGCGGGGGAAGAAGACTGGAATCTCAGATTGGCAGGACTGTTTCCTTGCATTAGAGCAGCATGGAGAGCTCTCAGCTCCACTGCTTTGGCAATGGCAGCTTGGATTTCTTGCCTGCTGATTTCATGGTTGGTATTGTTGGTGTTGGTTTTGCTTTTGCTGTTGTGGTTTTCAAAGATTTGAGAGACAGTAGTAGCAGCAGCAGCCATGAACAGAGGACAGAACAGAGCAGTACATATGAACCCAAAAAAGAGAATATCTAGTGTAGGAATAGTTCAGAAATTTTTCAATGTGAGAAAAAAACAAAGAGGATTAACATGTGGGTATCCGACGGTTGGATTTGATTCAAAGAGAGGAAGATCATATCCAGTGCAAAATCTTGGAGAACCAGAAACTAGGGAGATATACTCAAGAGAGAGAGAGAGAGAAAGAAAGATGTGTAGAGGAGGTATCTCAAACCAATAACCTTTTGTCTTTGTTCTAAAGGATTAATAGAATGAGAGCATGTGAAGCACAGAGAGAGACAGAGAGAGAGAGAGTGGGGAGAGGAGGAGAGGAGAGAGTAGTTTCTACTCTATGTGGGCATGACTCTTTGAAAGTAATTTACCAAAATGCCCATAGTTTCCAAATTTAACCATGACAAATTGACAACAACATGAAATGGTGGTACGATTGTCAACATGATTAAATGGATACTATCATAAGCAGTTCCACTACTACAATGCCAACAGTTTGAAGTTGTATCCTCCAAATTATTGCTTTGAGAGAGTCCTTAGAATACTCTGTGTTATCATCACCTGCAATCATAGCACTTTGTTGCCTGTTAAGAGGGCCTTTATACGTACATTGATTAGACACATACACATCATTTTGGATCCCATTATTTAAGCTCCTACCAAATTCATAATTTAGTCCCTTTCCCTCCCCAATGTGTTTCCCGGGCTTGATTTTTGATTCTTTGCACCGTTTCCTTTTGGTGCAATATTAATCTTTTCTTACCCAACATATTATATACAAGCATGTACATTGATGATGTTCAAATCTGTGCTTAAGAGGACTTTAAAGTATTGAGAGTAATGGCTTAAAAGCCTACACCGACGAGCCGGTGAGAATTTCTTTGATGTATAAGTTAGTTGAAAACTTGAAATAAAGAATTTTTCTTTCTTCCCAAAGAGGAAGAGCAACTTTCCTGAAGAACCAAAGAAGGTATGGAAGCACCACTCTCTTCTATAACAAGGACAATATGCATTTAATGCCTCTTGACCTGTTTCAAATGAAGCATTATCAAGGTTTGAACCATTTTAGGTAATGTGAATGATTGAGTATGTTACGGTCTAATGTGATTTTTCTGAGTTCATTGAAATGAGACACCTTAGGCCAATATGAGCATAGGCTGGTCAGCACCGAAAATAGGTTGTCTGGCCCAAACCTAAGAAGATAAAATCCAAGCGTATCTCATATATATATATATATATATATGAAAGAGATCCAATAATGCAAGGAATTCCTTTGTCTTTGTTCATGGGAATGTATGGTGACAATTTGATAATGTTTTTAAATTTATTTATTTTTGTTTTGGTTTGAAAAAATATTTTGATGGAATATAAAATAAGAAGTAGTTGTTGGTAGGGTTTACATTTGAAAATTATTTTGGGTTAAAAAGTGTTTTACTTTATGAATTGTTTGTTAATGATTTGAAAAAAAAAAAAGTGTCTTTTAAAACGGTTAATAAACGAGGATGAGAATTATAACTAAATATATTTTTGTAAGACGTATGTACCAATAACAATAATTAGATTTAGGTTAGGTCATAGGTGTAGTATGGGAAACAACAAAAAAAGAAGAAGAAGCATTTGGATTTATCTTACCAGAAAGAAAGCAACATGGCATATGCAAATTAAAAACCTTCAAATAAAGACCACCTTAATGGACCTCGTATACCCTTTCTTTTTTCTATTAATTTCTTTTTTTCTTTTTTCTCAGGCTAGGTTAGATGATCAAGCGTGCACCAAAGAAAAGCTGAGGATAAATTAATAGATATAGCTTTTTTGATAAAGCTTTTCCTTTTTATCTTTTGTTTTCTTTTTTCAAAATAAAAACATTAACAAACAATAAAAATACAAAACACTCTAAATTATAATATTTTAAAGAAAAACCCTCTAAACATCCTTAACAATCAAGTTACTCTATGTAAATATAGCCATTAGCATTATGTGGCTGTGGCCGTGGGTCTGCCAATTGTTCATCATGCAAACGTGGGTGACCTTTAACCCTTGAAAAAAAAAGGGTAAAATCTTACACCATCCTAAACTACTTCCAAGAGGTAACTTAGAACTTATAACCTTTTGATGCAAACAATATTGGTGATGTCCAATATGTTCCCTTTGTTGATGAGAGTTGACCTTTTTGTGGACAAATAAAAGCAACCCACTTCTACTTCTGCAACTCTTAAAAGTTAACCCTAAAAAGTGATTTGGATCCTTAGAATGGACCAAGGCTCAAGCTTTCCTTCAAAGTTAATCATAAGAAATCTTCCAACAAAATTTATTAAACTGACATCTGTTTTTTACAACAAGGGCTTCTTAGTTCTCACCTACATTTTCACATACTCTAAAAACACATATTAGTTTGAAGTAAAGTTAAAAACCATACTTTTATTCGACTATTATCTCACCATACTGACGTGTCAATGTTAAAAAAACCCTTAAATTATTTTTTTTGTTGGATA
The DNA here is from genome assembly GCF_901000735.1 of Corylus avellana. NCBI lineage: Eukaryota > Viridiplantae > Streptophyta > Magnoliopsida > Fagales > Betulaceae > Corylus > Corylus avellana. The sequence continues at coordinate 1,638,983 of NC_081550.1, forward strand.
GGGCATTTGACTGTCTCATTTAAAAATCAATTGGTGTCCAGTAAATAAAGTTAAAGCCTTTTACGGCATTCAAAATTACACTTCGCAAGATATGTTCTAAGAAAAACAAAAATGAGCAAAACGACATTATTGCACCTCAACATTTTTTAATAATGACGGATCCAAAAACAGATTGTCACTATCACGTTAGCATAGTAAAATAATAATGAAATAAAAATATGGTTTTTTTATTATTACTCTTAATTTAATAGACCATGTTAGTGAAAAATTTGTCCCTTAAAAAAAGTTACCATTTTTGTTGCTGTATAAAAGTGGATTTTTTTGGTGTTGAGGACAAATTTGTCAATTCAGAAGAGACTGAGCTGTCTGAGTGCTGTTCTTGCCGAAAGGGCCCAAGGTGGGTGACAGAAATATCCAAAACCTTCCAAACACTCTTACACAGTTGTCTTTCTCTTTCCTTTTTATTTTTTAATTTTATTTTTCTTTTGTTTTCCAGAGTACCCTCCTCCTCCTTTCACCAAACAAAGTGAATCTGTGGAAGCACAGTGGGCCAAACGGGGACCAAATGGAAATGGAAACTCCATTGGGCCATCTGGATCCACAAATTACTGAAATGTCCATATCGTACTATTTACTACTTCCAAGAGAATAGTATGTGGTGCTAAATGGAGTATTCCAAGGAAGCAAGGGTGCTTTCGAAGAAATTAATATAAAATATATTTGTTTGGAGATGCTTTTTAATTTTATATGAAAATGGAATTCCATGTTGGATTTGGTTATGGAGTTCGATGTTTTCCATGACTACTTTGTGTTATAAAAATCAATTATCTTATTCATTAACTTTCTCATCAATTCCAACCACCCCCATGAAGTTAGTAAGATTTTGTCAACCTCCACATGCAAAAAGTTCATGTTGTTTGATCAAAAATATCGTAATATTATGCCTCAATTAACATAAAAAAAACTGTTAATATTTTTATTTTAAAAAGGAAAATAAAAATAAAAAATGTTATGAAACAAGCAATTGAGGCAAACATTGCCTAATAAGAGTTTAAGTTTACTTTCCCTTCTTAAGTAAATCAATTAGGCTAAGGCTATGATCTTCAAGCAAAGGTTTAGAACCTAACAATTAGGTTTGTTTGTTTTGACAATAAGCATAGTTAGGAAAACATACTTGTACAATATAATATTGGAAGGCTTAATTCTTGTGAACAAAAATAATTTTAATTCAAATTCCCAGTTTCATGCCAAACTTTTTTTTTTTTTTTTGCCGTACTTCTAAATTTGACATCCATGGAGTTTTGGAGATCGAATCTGTCAGTATTTAATAACTAAGGGTCTATTTGGGTGTGTGTTTAAGGGGTTTAAAAGTTAATATTCAAAAAATCTGTTTGAAGAAAAAAGTACCCGTTTGGTAAAAAAAAATTGAAAGCGTTTTTAAGGATCCAAAAATCTTAAGAATTGCCAAAACGCACTTTTGACAAAAGCTTAAAAATGAAATTTTTGTCAAAAAATGATTTTTGACTTAAAAGCTCTATTTATCAAACGCAATTCCAAACATACTCTAAATAATACTATGTCCATACTGACATAATAATAAGACATTTTAATCATGTTTGTGACTTAAACTCGTAACATTGTGTTTACTCTAATGTTAATTATTAATTGTTAAGTGCCTAACTATTCATTTTAAAACCACTAAAAACTGTTAAATATGGATTTGTTTTAACCTTTAGGATTGTAACAGAGAGATATGATAGAAAAAACAAAGGCCGGCCACGGCATCTTCATCATTTGCCTTGTACAGCAAAACAAATAGAGCAAACATGTGTTGACTCAGCTGGAGGATCATTATAAAATCAAAATGGCAGAAAGTGCTGGGTGTTCTTCATCAATCCCCCCATGTTAAAAAGCTTTTGATCTCTTGCTTGCTGACATGATTATGCTGCGGGCATGCATGTCGAGCTTTTGCCCCCCCCAGGGCATGGTGCATGCCTATAATGATCTGGATATGGGGTACTGCATATGACATATCATTAATGACCATATAATTAGCTTCGAAGATAAATTACTCAAATGCCAATACCATAGGCTTAATTAGTTAATAAGATATATTTGGGGCCACATGGGGATCATTACTTGTACCATTGTGTAAGTTTTAATCTAATTTACTATTCTCCTTCTTCAAGAATTTCTTTAATCATGCCTTTTTTTTACCTTTAATTATAATTCTTATAAACTGACGTGGTAGTCTATGTAACAACACGTGAGCTACAATCAAACTTAACTGCTTGGTGACTAATATGGTATGTGTCATACAAACTGTCACGTCAGTTTGTAAAAAATTGTAGTACCTACAGCGATACATTTTGATACATGGCTGTTTAATATATATATATATTTGTGTTTGTTAAGATATGATGCCCTTTCATTTTCACTCACAGCCTTGCCGGATTAATGAAAAGAAAGGTGGCTTGAATTGGTGTCTCTTTCTGTGTACCAGAAGGAATAAAACAGGAAGTAGCAAATGATATACAAATAATTAACAAAACCAAAGTCTATGCAACAATATATATATATATATATATATATATATATATATATGTGTGTGTGTGTGTGTGTGTGTGTGTTGTTGTTGGAAGTCCCACATTGTCTGGGTATTAAGGAGATTGGTCATTTATAAGGGTGAGGGGAAACCTCAACTCTTGAGCTAGCTTTTGGGTTGAGTTAGGCCCAAAACTCATTTCTAACATGTGTGTGTGTGTGATTAAGTATCTTTTCTTTAGTGAAAACCCTAAAGTAAAAAAACTCTGCCTCTATCACTTTGTGGTTCAAATAACAAGTACTAAATGTTAAAGTAGAAAGATATATAAATATATAGAAGAGTATTGTTGCTGGCCTCCTCGTATAACGTTTGGTTTTGTCCTGTTTTGGTTGTCTTGGTCCCAGAAAGAGTATTCCTATGCCTTGTACTTTATCTGTGTTATTGTTACAGCATGATCAACGTAACCATAATAATGGTTTTTAATCGCATTTTTTAAGCATTATCACTAGATTAGGTGTTTTGGTGATTCTTCACGAGTATAGTACCCACTAATTTTAGTGTAATCAAGATTAGGAGAAGCGACTAGAGTAATTACTCTACTTGGCTGCGACCATGGTAGCACGTATCCGTTGAAAATCGCACAAGAGAAGCCTTAAAACGGTGAGAATCACAGATGCTTTCTCAAGTCCAATTGAGTCATAAACTAACTCAATTTCATCAAAACATTAGTGGGACGGATAATGGTTTACACTAATCAGTGATACCCATAATACCTTACACTTTTGAGTTGAATTGTATCCCAACATGTTTTATTATAATCTCGTTAAAAAAACTACCTAAAATATCAATCTCCCTGACACTAGAAACCCTCGTGAGTTCTTTCATGAGTCATGATCAAGAAGAAATGTTCCATGATAAACAGTACCAATGGAAAATGCTTGTCTTCTGTCAAACAATAGCTATCATAGACATAAGATTTGCTTCAAGGAGGAATCTGAATCCAAATTTTATAGACGTAATCTGAATAAAAAAGGCAAATAAACTAGTAGTCATCCTCTATTTCTTTATGTGCAACAGGGAAGAATGATCCAAACACATAAGAAATTCGTATGATCATGCTTAAATATTTTAAGCATTTTCTTTCATAAGGGATGAGGTTCTTAGATGAACACCTTATTTTAAGACCATAGGCACTATATTCTTGACCCGTGAATTAGGGCACCATTCTTGAGTGGTGTAGGCTCATAGCAACTTATATTCTAACCTCTTCCATTATGAACCAACTTTGAAGCCCCTCTAGTACATTGTTCTTTTTAGATATTACAATTTTTATTACTATTTCCTTACAAACTAATGTGATAATTCATGTGATACTTGTCACGTCAGCCACTAAAATATGGAATGCTACGTATGATACTTATCATGTTTAAAATGTAATTAATGCATTCGTTAATTATATTTTAAAATAATTATTTATTAAAATAGCACGTTATAAAACTATTAAATCAAACGAAGAGTTCATATACAACATATTAACCTTCCTCAAAAAAAAAAAAAAAAAAAAAAAAATACAACATATTAACCTTGCAAGTTTGCAAGCATAATTTGAGGGGCCAAATGGGCCAAAACCCAATTTGGAACGGATAGAGATCTCAAGGCCCAACGCAAACCTCTAAATTCAGTCTCCCTCTACCTCTAAAGAGAAAAATCTTATATGCATTCAAAAAGTTGATAAAATCCAATTGTGTATGCTAATCATTTTGGGGCATGAAATTTCATAAAAATTTGGATTTTTAATTCCTAGAAACTAAAGATGAAGATTTTTGTTACCAATCATTGGGTATTTTTTTCCCCCCTACAAGTTGCGTAGGTAGATGTATATTTTGAGAGTTTTCCGCAAGAGATGCGTTTTTGTTTTTTTTAGGTTAAAGATGCTTAACATTTTCATTTATGTGGCTGCTAGCTTTTGTAGAATTAGGATCATCTTTATTTCATTTGAACTGGAGAATATCCACTTAGCTATAGTAGAGGGTTTTTTTGTACTTTCAAAAAGTGAAAAGACAAAAATACCTCTCCACTATAACTAACTGGATATTCTCCAGTTCAAATGAACTGGAGAGGATCCTTTTCTGCATTTGTAGTTCACGAGGGCTGGCCAATTTTTTGCCTCTCAATTTGGGGGCCCAAATTGGTATAATCCGGTGGAGTTTCCGATGATTGACGACGTCAAAAATCAACACGTTTTTTTTTATCAACCCTAAACACAGGGATCCTCCCCATTTCATCTTCTCAATTTCACAAGATAATTTTATAGTCTACATTTTATTATACTTAAAACTTTCAAATAAAGTGACATTGCGTATACTATTCCACCCTAAACTCAAATTTTTAATTGAAAAGAAAAGAAAAAGAAAAAAAAAACAGAAAATAGTAATTTGGGCCATTTAAAGCCATTAAAACCTATGAAGTAAGAAAACCAGCCAGTGATGAATCTAACGGGTTAAAGTGACTTGAATGAAATTTATAGGACTAAAACCGTACCATACGATTCTTACTTCTTTTCAAAAACTCTCTTCTTAGCCGTAGGATACTTGCGAGGATCCAACGGTCAGAATTCAAATTACAGAGAATACGACCGTTGGCAGATTGCGTCGATTGGTGAGCTTCCTTATCAGTCTCTTGAGAAAGAAAGCAACAATATTCCACAAACCACAAATACACAGAGACTTAGAGAGCGACAGATTGTCGGGTCTAATCCCAAACTCAGATTAGATTTTGAGAGACAATCATAAAGAAGCGATGGAAGCTAGAGCGGTTCTTCCCCCACAACCCAGAGGTTCGTCACACCGTCTGAATTCTGATTGCATCTGCGTTCGGAAACTTTTATTCATTTTCTCTTGGATGATACCGTATGGGTTTTCTTGATTGATGGTGTATATATACATATAGCTTTGATTGCTTTTTGTTATAAAGCGTGGATTTGCAGATGGGTTTAGTTCTTGTTAATCATTTCTTTGATAATCTCAAGTGGGTTTTCTTGATTGACTATGTAATTTTGAGAGTAAAAAATGTTCTTTTGGTTATCTTGTTGAAATCTTTTTGTTCTTTTGCAACTGGGTAAAATGTTTGGATAATTGCAGTTAGGGTTTCATTTTGCCATCTCTTACATGTTTGTTTCTTCAACTTGATGGTTCTCATCATTTTCTGATGATACATTTCTGGGTTCTGGGTCCTTCTAAGAAATACATCCCTTTCTAGTGAGTTTGATTAAGTGGGCAGGGAGATTCATGTGGATGTGATTCTACGCTTCTTTGATTATATTATTGAAATCTTGATGGATTGGGTTTACTATGTATTTTTATTTCTAATTATCATATTCGTTGATTTTGTAGGTCCACTTAGATTGATTGGGTGGGGTCTCTCTGTGTTGAACTTTTTCACAGTTCTTTTGTATTGTGCATATGCATTTCAGGATATGCTTTGATCTCATATTCCCTTTCCCCCCCACTTTTTTTTTTAAAAAAATTTAATTTATTTGTTGTTTCAAGTTTCACACTTTCTGGGGCCTTTTATTTTCTTGTTTGAATATCTCTGATGGACCATATTGAAATCCCATGATTTTCTATTATTTTTGTAATAGGGGGAGGTAAGGTGAAGAATGTACTAGGCCAAAGAAATCGGCAAGTTCTTGGAGACATTGGTAATCTAGATGTGGTTCGTATTGTAGAGGAAAAGCGGATATCTCGCCCCATTACAAGGTTAACTCCTCTCTCTCTCTCTCTCTCTCTCTCTCTCTCTCTCTGCTCTTTGTCTCTGTCTCTGTCTCTCTCTCCCTCTCGTTGATTTTTCTTTTGGCCTCGCAGGGGTTATCATGCAAAACTGTTGGCTAATGCACAAGCTGAGGCAGAGAAGAAAAAGGCAATGACCTTCGGCAACTTTTGTTTAGTGTGAATGAAACTTTAATATTAGAAATATACCAACTCAATGCATTGAATTCTGTATGGTTGCAGAACCCAGTTATAGCACTTGTGGATGAGAAGGTAGCGGTTAAGAGAAAATCCGGTGCTAAGAAGGTGGCTGAAGCTCAAGAGAAGGGAACTGAGAAGCCCAAGCCTGAGACTGTAGTTGTGATTTCTGATGAAGAGGAAAAGGTTGACCCTGTTAGTGAAAGAAAGTCGAGAGAACGGTCCTCCAGGAAGGGAGTTAAGACTCTTACTGCGATCCTCACTGCTCGAAGCAAGGTAGATTTGGAGGTCTCCTTTTAGCATATTTTTGTTTATAGTTCGAGGGATTTTTGTCATTTTTCTTCCTCTTTTCTGTACTGAACTTTGATTTCCCTCAGGCTGCTTCTGGAGTCACATTTAAGCCAAAAGGTCAGGTTGTGAACATCGATGCCGGAGATGAAAATGATGCTTTGGCAGTAGTTGAATATATCGATGACATATACAAGTTCTATAAGCTCACAGAAGTAATCCTAGTATTTTCAAATCATCAGCTCAAAGTTTAGTTTTGTTCCTTCTCCCTCATAATGTGTGGAAGTTTTTTATGCAGGATGAGAGTCAAGTACAGGATTACATGAACTACCAGCCAGACATCAATGTGAAGATGAGGAGTATTCTCATAGACTGGTTGATTGAAGTTCACAGAAGATTTGAACTCATGCCTGAAACCCTCTACCTTACAATAAACATACTTGATCGGTACCTTTCAATGAAGAATGTATCAAGGAGAGAACTTCAATTGGTGGGCATAGGCTCCATACTCTTAGCCTGCAAGTATGAAGAAAGTTACTGTATGCAGGTAGCTACCATTCTTCTGTGATGACTTCTATTTTGTAATTTTCTTGCCTTCCTACTCACTATATTTTTCAATCTTATTGGAATTTTTAGGTACATGACCTGGTTTGCATATCAGACTATGCTTATTCGAGTGACCAGATACTTGTAATGGAGAAATCAATTTTGGAGAAGTTGGAGTGGTATTTAACAGTTCCTACACCATATGTCTTTCTGGCTCGTTATATCAAAGCTTCTGTTCCACCTGATCAGGAGGTAGTTCTATATTTTACTTTTGACTCATAAGTTTTTTGTAAATTCCTGCAACGGTTAAGTAGCACAAACTAATTGACGTTGTTTTTTCTGCTGATGTAGACTGAGAATATGGTATTTTTTCTAGCTGAATTGGGCCTTGTGCATTATCCAACAACCATTTTGTACCGCCCATCATTGATTGCCGCTGCAGCTGTCTACGCTGCACGCTGCACTCTCGGCAAGAGTCCTTTTTGGAGTGAAACTCTGAAGCACTACTCAGGCTACTGTGAGGAACAGATAATGCAAGTATTCTTTCTTTTGTAATTCTCACATGTAGGCTCAATGTATGTGATTTGTATAGGATGATGCCATATTGTAGTACAACATGCTACTTTTCGCACCCATTTCATATCCGCTCATGTAGTGTGTTTTAAATGCTTCTTATGTCAAGGAAAAAAAAATAAAATGAAAATCACTTAAAATATACCACGTCAATTGATAATATGGGTATAAAGAGTAAAAGGGAAAAACATAAACAAGTACTAATTTCAGTTGGTGTTTTCTATCTTTTGACAGGGATTGTGCCAAACTTTTGGTTGGCTTCCACTCAGCTGCTGCTGAAAGCAAACTCAAGGTGGTGTATAGGAAGTACTCAAGTCCAGACAGGGGTGCTGTTGCTCAATGTACTCCACCCAAAAGTCTTCTGCCCACATCATTGTGAAGATACCATCTTGTGTCTTGGCTACTTTTTGTACCCAAATCACTACTCTGTATATCTGGTGGTGTGTTTGAATCGGATTTTATGCTAGAAGATCTGAAATTCTTTTATATGTTGGATACTTAAGACTTGAATAATGATGTATATGCCTTTATTTCTAGTCTTTTGCAACGATCGATGCTGGCATGCATGTTTGCAGTAGTTGCTCAAGTGGGTGCTCAAATAATGATGAAATATGCAAATGCAGAGCTTTTCAAAAAGAAACTGAAAAAAAACAAAATCAAAAAAGCAGTTCATGGCATGAGAGACAGGAAGATATGTTCACTAAAAAGGAATCTTTTTCTTTTTTATTCTTTAAAGAAGAGGCATATGAACAATACGAATAATAGAAAGAACATACTCGAAAGGTAAATTAGGTCATCAATCACAATTTAGCAGAAAAAATTAGAACAACGATGGCTGCAAATTTCACAAAATTCAACCTCTACCACCAATTATCAAACAGATAAGATACAATAAAGAAAACCATTAGAAATCTAATAAGCGATTAGATTTCCAAAACATTCTCAGGCCACATAGAAACTAGAATAACAAAGATCTTGACAAATAAACCTAGAGACAAAGAAAGCACTTAGATCTAATCGTTAGCTCCACAATTTTCGTTCCCTAATTAAGCCCTCTCGCCTCTAATCCTACGGGCAAGCTGGATATCCTTGGGCATGATGGTAACTCTCTTGGCGTGAATAGCGCAAAGATTGGTGTCCTCAAAGAGCCCCACGAGGTAGGCCTCAGCAGCCTCCTGAAGAGCGGCGACGGCACTGCTCTGGAAGCGGAGGTCGGTCTTGAAGTCCTGAGCGATCTCTCTCACCAGCCTTTGGAACGGGAGCTTCCTGATCAGCAGCTCCGTGCTCTTTTGGTACTTCCTGATCTCTCTCAGAGCAACCGTCCCCGGCCTGAACCTGTGTGGCTTCTTCACTCCTCCGGTGGCAGGAGCCGACTTCCTGGCTGCCTTAGTCGCCAGCTGCTTCCGAGGCGCCTTCCCTCCCGTCGACTTCCGGGCGGTCTGCTTGGTACGAGCCATTTGAGAACTTGCTTGAAAATATGAAATGTGTTTGTTTCTCAAGAAAAGAAATCAGATCTATGTGAGCGATGGAAAATGACTAGGGGTTTGGGGTTTTTATAGATGGGGTTTTGGGGGCTGAACGGAGCGGGAAATTTTGAAATTTTGTGTTTCGTTGAAATTTTTGAAGAGGGAATATAGACGGTTGATAAGTGGGATAATCGACGGTTGACGCTCTTTAAAAGAGCATGACACGGATCGTGATCCGTGGCATTCCAAACCCACCAATAGCATTTTTTTGGTGATTTTTTTGGTAAAGCAGCTTGATCACTTTTCTTAACAAGCTTTTTAAACATGGTACATTTGATCATATATTTTGGCCGATGAGCCAAAATTTAACTGCGCCAAACCAACAGTTTTTATTGCAATTCTTTATAAAGTCATGACGTTATAAGTGCTACATAAATTGTCACATTATATGTACACATGATAAATGCCAAGCAAATTCCTAATTAACAATCTACATTTTATTGGCTAACATAGTAAATGACACGTCAATTTGTAAGAAGACTTATAGTTAAAACTATAGTATTTTTAGCAACACTCACATTTTTTATGTTCAAAGCTTATATATCACCTACGAGGTTTCATTTAAACAGGCTATAGCAATATTTGTATCCCCTGCCAAGCAGCAAACACAGCAGCTTGAAAAGCAAGAAATCATGAACTCCGTTAGTGGAGTCATGATTCTAAGAACGCCGGTGTGCATGACTGTTCATGCACGCCAGGCTTCTTTCTTTCTTTTTTTCTTTTTTTTTTTAATTAAAATAATAAAATATTATTATTTTATTATAATATTATTATTTCAGCCCGGTGTGCATCACGCTAGGCGTGACGTTTAACATCACTCCCGTTGGGTCGTGATACACTTGTAACACGCCAGTCAAAATTTTTTTTTTTAGTATTTTTAATTATAAATAATAATAATAATAATAATTTTGGCTGGCGTGCACATTCTGTTTTGCTTCACCCTGTGGCTTTCAAACTATCTTCCAATCGCAATTGGTCTCTCCAAACAATTCATCCACTAGACTGCCTCAAAAACCATTGTTTTTGGCCTCTTTCTTGGACTATGTACCAAGAAACTATTGTACTGAGCCACTTACGTGATGTTTTATTTTGCACTCTGATGTTTGTACTGAAGTCTTATTGGGGCGGGCAGCTCACCCCCTCCTTATGTTTTTCTTTATTTTATTAATGAAATTTCACTTGTCCAAAAAAAAAAAAAAAAATCTCCATCGTCCTAAATCAATGAAGTGATTCCATTCCTTCAATACAAGAAGGTTGCTTTAGGAGTCCACTGTCTTTGTGACCCCCAAGTAGGTCTGTCACTTGTGTGCAATGAATTATTCACTTGTCAAGAAAAGAAAGAAGATGCCACTTGCTATCACAAAGTTGTCATTACATCTACACACTCACAAAACATGTAAAATTTTATTGTGTATGTAAAGTCCTATACTTTCTATACTGAATTTTCTAAATGATCAAGCCGATGGTGAAAGAGCAACTTACAATCAAATGACATGCCTATTAGAGACCTCTCTATTTACAACTATTAAAGATGGAAGCACCTTAAATGAAGAACCAAAATCATACCCAATTGCTTGAGAGTGAAAAATCATGGAATCTAAACGAGACTTCCCCAGCCGTGTCTCGATCAAGCCTTAGCTCTGCTCCGTCACCGGCGACTTTACTCTCGGTAGGAACTTCAGGCGGCGCAGGAGGCTGTATTTGATTCTCATTTGGAGGGGGTGCCAATTGAACTTCAGGTGGTAATGCCTGGGCATGTGGAGGAGCCGCCCTAAATCTGTTGGCCCCACTGGGAAGAGCTACTCCTCGGTCCCACAAAAACACATGAATGAAAATGGGAACCTTGGCATGCCGGTGCAATGAGAGCTTCTGGCTGAGTGAAACAGTATCAAAGCATCGAATTGCTCCGGTCGAGGAAACCATCCATGGAAGGACCTTTTGATTGCCAACTCTTGAGATTACCAGCAGCCTAGATACATTTGAAGCCTCTTTGTACAAATTACCCAACCCTGAGCGGGTCGAAGGTGCATTTGCATCACCGTCAATAACCGATGAGACGAAAATAAATCCCTGTCAATTACAAGCACATGATAAGCAAATGCCTTGAGAATAAATGAATTCTATTAGCTATATAGAACATGATCAGGGCCTGGAGAATAAGTAGGGAAACCTCTTCTGTGCGGCTAATAGCGAATCCAAGCCTCGTATCACTATCTTTTAGCTTGATTTCTATAGGAAATTCTCCTCCAAGAGGAGCATACCAGAGACGAACTGCTTTAACCACACCGATGTCCACCCCATGGTAATCCTCAAAACCATATAGACTTGTATTTGTAAGATTAGACAAATCGGATAAGGACCCAGCATTTACTGTGGAAGATGCTGTTTCTCCAGAGATCTGTGACAGTAGAATTATCGTATGATATCAGGGGATCATCAAGATTAAATAGATGATCTGAAAGTAACTCAAGGATAACGCTTTCGCATTCAAGAGACTAATATATCGTTATCTATGAGATTTCTTGTATATATTATATGTTTAAACAGTCATGTCAATGAAATGGCACACAGATTATCCCCCCTGCTTTTGACACATAATTACTTATCTGCAAAATGCTCAAGAACTTTTCCAGAGTATTATGAGAAATTCTACGTTTTAGATGTTTTTGGATGAAACATCAACAGAATCTATGAAGCATATACATGAACAAAGGTGCCCAGGAATGTGGAGGAAGAATAATGCTCAAGTATGATGCGACTCCGACAGAACATTTGTACCTCAAAATGGTTTTTCATTAGTTTCGATTGAGAAATAATGATCCCTCCCTTTTAGGAATCTATTTTAGACTGGTCTAGACATCACCCTAGATTGCTGCTTAGTAACTTGTTATGAATTTTATGGCAAGTTCATTCTGTAATTCATCCTCCATAGAACTCACTACAAGGACCAAAACCGATCCGAGTTTCTATCATATTACTTTGTTGAGACTGGGAAGTTTACCTTGGTAAGCAGTGACTCAGTCTGGATGTTCATAAAGACTATAGGAACCCCAGACGCCTGACACGCATTAAGCCATGCATTTGCCCTAGCAAGGGTGTCTTCCAAGTCATTGTACCGAGAAGCAACTTGATCTGAAGCTTTTGGAAGGAGAAGAATAGAAAGAAAGGAGCTGGAAGAGGGAACTGATAGAAACTCCTGCATCCTCCTCTCCCATGGATATGCAACATATCCATCTTGAAGCCGAGTAGTCGATAGTGCATTTACCATCCTGGCACTCCTTGAAGCTGAAAGCTACAGCTCATTATTTCACATTGCATGAAGAATATTAAAACAGATAAAACAAAAAATTGTGAAGTTTGATATCATATGCGTTAGTTCTCATGCAGATACTGTTACCACCCTCAAATTCTTTCTTTTTTCTTTTCTATAATATTACAGCAAAAATATTAGCCCATATAAATCCAAAATTGGAGACAATTCTATGGTTGAAGCACAATTACTTCCATTTGAACAGCAACATGGCATAAATTGGCTCCTGCACTGCAGTCCCAACTGCTCATTAGACACTTGCTAAGATTATTACTAATGCAACACACACACACACTGAAGCCCCAACACTTGCTAAGATTATTACTAATGCAACGCACACGCACACCGCAGCCCCATCAAGGATGGAATTATAAACTGCAAACATTATGTTCATTTAAGTAATTCTACACATCAAAAAGGAAAACATATGTCTACAGGAGGCTGAACCATTTAGAAGCAGATTCCATCTTATATGCCTATTTTAGAGAATGTATTGAGTGGATCACAATCCAATCAATTTGGTTTACAACACCCCGAATGATTGCAACCAATTTAAACCCAAAACCAATACTTTACTAGGAGAAAAGAGAAGAAAAAGAAATAAAGACCTTCTGTACGTAATACTCCGATCTCATATTGAGAAGATGAGTCGTCTATATAGAGTGGGTGGTTAATATAGAGACACTCATAAGTGGTAAGTCTCGCATTGCTTACTTACTAAGTGAAACTGGGATTTATAAGTAATTCCAGAAAAATTCCAAATTGACTAATTTTTTGGGGGTGATAACGTAGAGGTAGCAAACCCTTTTCCCTAAGTTTTTACAAACTAGTCAAAATAATGTTTTCCTCAACAGGAATAGCTATATTCTGGTTATGGAATGGACTTCTGAAGTAACCAATTGGTCCCCATAGTCTAAAGTTCAGAGATTTCAACAATCATACTCAATTGGAAAAGTAAAGCCGGATCTTGAATAGTGGAAATATGATGCGTATGAGCATATATAGGTGAACTAAAAAAAAAGGTTGTAGACTGTAGACAGCCAAGCCAGCATTAAGGTCAATATTTTTAAAAAAGGTTGTCTTGCGTATCATGCCGTTTCGGAGGATACAGATAGGTTGCTTTCACATGACACACCAAGTTTTTTGAAAGTGATGATTGCCTCTCGAGAAAAAAGGAAAACTGCTAAGTCTTTTCTAAATTTTTCCTTCATAGCTAAGCCTTTTTTTTTTATTTTTTTTTTTAATCCATTTTGGAGCTTCAAGTTATCAACATGCCAAGTGGACCAATTGAGAAGTCTTTGCTAATATTCCAAGTCAGCTTTCTTGACCTCGTCAAAACCAATTTTCCAAGCGACAATTACCAAAAGTATACTAATAAATCCAAGGGACATATACAAATATTATCCCAGAACCACACATCATAATCCCCCTCTAAAGCCAACTCCACAAGATTCTCTTGAATTAATGTATGGGTGGGGCTAGAAGACAGGTATCATGATCCCATATATGAGCAACTAATGTGACTGAGTTGCCAATACTTGAGTCTATATTAAAAGGTGCAAAATCATATATATATATATATATATATATATAATAAATAATTGAATTAAAACGCAAAGGGCACAACCCAAGTACAAAGAGACACCTTATCAAGAAAAAGTTAAAAAAAATCAAGAATACAAGAAATATGAAATAATTATAGGCAACCCAACCATCTAGTGCTAAAGGATTTCGAAGAAAAAGGCCTTTACTTTCGCGGTTGTCCTCTTTCACAATCTTCAAAACTATGATCAATTATATGTTTATTTTTGGACCGGCAAATCTAAACCATAAAATAAATCTTTAATTAAACTTAAGGGAATAATATATAAACCAAATGCCACCAAACCCACCCAACTGGGGATACAATCTACTGGACGAAGTCTTACTTAAACCTCGGAACTCGGCTATGAATCAGTATATATATACTAACAAGGTTAAATGTATTTATATCCCACTAATTGATCAATTAAATTAATCAATCGAAGTATATAAAAGATCAAACAACAACAACAATAATAATTATTCATAAAAATAAAAAATAAAAAAAATAAAAAAAAAACAACAACAACAACAATCATAATAATAATAATAATAATAATGCACGTCCAAAAATAAGCCACGTTTGAGGTAGAAAGGGAAACGAAAAATCAAACGCAAAAAGTCAAAGGTGGCAGCTGAGCTGACCTTGGAGCTCCAAGCACTCGGCCTCAGAGCGATCAACGAAACCGACGGCGTAATTCGGATCTGCGATCGACCGGAGGACGTACTGCTTCTTTCCAGCGGAGTCGTTGGGGACGATGCAGGCCTGCAGCTCGGCGAACTCGTCGGCGCCTCTCCGAACGCGGACGAGAATCGAGGTCTCCTTCTTCTTGAAGGCGTCGTTGAGGACCTTCTGGACGCCGCTCCGGCCGTTCTTGAACGGCTGAGTGAAGTGGAGGACCGATCCGGAGCTTCCGCTACGGCGAGAACCAATACGGCCGATCCGAAGCTCCTCGACGATGTCTCCAGTCTGGAGGAAATCGCCGGTCCACTCGTCGGCCTTGGAGCTGCCTTTGAGGCAGTCTATGGAGAGAACCGTTGGTGAGGTCCTCTGGTCCGGTATGGGCTGGACTCGGTCCATGCGCATTGGTTTAGCTCTCCACGGCCCAAAAACTCCAAGCCTAACAACACCTCATCAAATATATGTCGCACCCAGAGAGAGAGAGAGAGAGAGAGATTTGAGAGGCAAAGTGAAGAAATTTGAGGGGTTGAAGGAGTTTATTATACTTTCTCTTCTTCTTCTTCTTTTTTCTTTGTAAAAGTATAGACTTTCTTTTGGATATATATGTGTGAGGTGGGTTATTTGTCAAAAAGAGAGATGATTATTGCCTTGATTGTCAATAAAGATGGAACTACTACTTCCTATGAAAAGTATGAAGTGTTTATTTTCCAAAACATGTTGCTTGAGGTTGACTTGAGAGGAAGGAGACAATATATCCTTTTTTTTTGTGATTTGGGGTGGATAAATGAACCATTTTTTTTTTAGCATAGAATTGTTTTTTCAATTAAATTTTGACAAAGTTTTCTCTAATTCATTATTTGTCTAATTTTCATTTGCATTTTTAAAAGGACTAGATTAAACTAAGACATCTTGCTTTATTTTGTTTGAAACATGTTCTATGACATAAAGGTCGTTGAGGTGCAATAGTGCTGCTCTGCTCACATAGACGACTCTTAAAATCTGCACTGCAGAGTGTGATTTCAAATGCCATAAAACGTTTTTGCTTCCCTCGCTAGACACTAATTGTTTTTCAAATGAGATAGTCAAATACCTGATTCAACAAATGGTATTAGAGCCAGAGTTATAGGTTTGAGTCGCAGGAGCACAATTTCAAATGCTATAAAAAGGTTTTGGCTTCTCTCTCTAAACACCTATTGGTTTTCAAATAAGATGGTCAAGATCCAACAAAAGTAAAAGTAGTTTTTTAAGTATTTTGAGTTATTTGTTAATATTTTTAGGAGAAACTTCACTCATCTCCTAAATTGTCAAACTTTTTGTAATGTCCCTCTAAAGTTCAAAACATTTCAATTTAATGTATCGAACTTTTAATTTTTTTCAATGTCCCCATCCATTAAGATTTTCCGTTAAATTCCAACAAAATTTCTAAAATGCCCATTTTTTATAGAAGAAATAATACAAGCAAAAATCGTGGAGTAATTCTATAAGTCCTTCTTGTGTCACTTTTGTGCCCTCCAAGAAAGATGTGGCTCTTAAAATTACCATTTGATCAAAATTCAATAATGATTAATTACAAGCTCAATGATAATTTTAAGAGTCATATCATTCTTGGAAAGATATAAGAGGGACTTGTAGCATTATTCGGAATTGTGTGCTACTATGCTTTAAAAATATGTGTTAGAGTTTAATAAATTAAATTAAAAAAAAATTCATTCGACTTAATTTAGAGGAAAATTTTGAATTTGATGTAATTGATGACATAAACGAATGAGCAAAGCTTTTATTTGGAGTTATTGTGGAGGACAATTGCTAAATAGATTTAGTGGAGGTTTAATTAAATTTAGCTTGTTTAGTTCTTTGGGTTGTATGTGAAAATAAACGTGATAAAGAACCTACCTAGGAGATATTTTAACCCAATTCTTTATTGGAGTCCCACATTCATATTTAATTGGCATTGAGCCGCCCACCATTTTGCTTGACTTGCTTTTCTTTTCTTTTTTTTCATTGAATTCAACTAAGTTTGATGTGGTGGGTGGTGCTGCACATATCAACATCAAGTTTTGGATGTACACATTACCTATTGGGGTGAAGTAAAGAGATGGCACACCGGCAAATTTTTTTTTTTTTTTTTTTAATATTAAAATTTTTTTAAAAAAATGAAAATGGCATGGCATTCTAAGCATGCCGGCGTGCTTAGAATCACGGCCCTACCTATTGGCTCCCAAGTAAAAAGTAACTCAGCATATATCAACAAGTTAAATTGGTTGATTAGTATCCATTTTAAAAGAATTATTGCAATAGGTCACTCTTTTAATATAGGCGATTTAGGTATTTTCTTAGTAGGATTACAAATTGTTGGGAGTAATATCGTCAACACATGCCCATGAGCTTGTTTTGTAGGACCAAGGGGTTGGGAGTATCAACAGTCGTATGGCTCGAAATAAAGTGGTTGGTTAACTAGCAGAAAGATTTTCAGAAGCCAAGGCAGTCCCGAAAATTAAAGGCATGGGATAACGGTATCCCATGAAGGGTGCTAGCATTCCCCCTAAGAAAAAAATTTGTGAGCAAATACGATTAGATTTGAATATCCCAATTCACGATGGCGAAAGAGGGAGATACAGATGTGGTATCTTTCTAAATAAGGATAAGATGGCATTAAAGGCCCCAATCATGTGCAGCAATACTCATCCGTATTAGATCCCGGATCCTCAGCCAATATATCATATTTGGCTCAACTATTTAGCCTATAAATAGGCACCAACGACAGATATGAAACCTAGACTCAATGGCATACACTTTGATCAATGGAACTAACTTAGGCATTGGAGGAGTATTTGCCAACGCACCAACGAATATCAAGCTACCTTAAAGAAAGCGTTTGCACCATACCGGAAATTGTATCAACGCAAATGAATTATTATTTTTTTTTTTATCAACGCAAATGAATTATTATTATTTTTTTTTAAAAAAAAAGTAATTCTTTTAATATAGCCTATTATATATATAAAGCATATAATATTCACAAACATTATTCATCCAAAAAAGTATATTCACAAACATGTGTGAAAACCATATGTGAAATATAAATTATTATCTTTTACCGTAAAACTGATCAAAATATCTGTAGCAGTGTCGCTATCGATCGGTCTCACGCACTCAAAATCTGAAGAAAAAAGAAAGGGCACGGATCACTTGATTGACGTAATCCAATTCCCTGGTGCTGATGTTTGAAACTTGACATTTACAAAAAGCCCTTTCTAGTAGTCTGAAAAATCCTTGCTAAATTCACCCTGCCTTAATCATAGGATCCACACCACAAAAACGTTTGCCCTTAATTTACTTGCGTCTGGGATTAAATTTCCTTAGTTCATACTATTAATTTCACATTTATTTTTAGAGCGTTTAAACATTGCATTGCATGAGAATCACATATTTTAAAAACATAATACAAATCTTTAGTTGAACTAATCTACTATGGTTTATTCTATCTTATATGTTATCTCTTTTATGACTCGAACCCGTAATGTGATGTTTGACTTTGATACCAAATGATATAAATTTCAAATAAATTCATTCTTAAAAACCAACTTTGCATGAAAATAGTGTTCGAGAACTTGTATACACATGATTACAATGTATTTAACTTAGAGTCGTAAATTAAAATGTATGTGAAAATAACGTACTTTTAAGGGCCGACCGATATAACTTTAATCAAGTGTAATTTGAAAATTTTGCTTCAATCCAATTTGCAAACCTTTGCCCAAATTTACCGTGTGCTAGCTCGTTAAGGATAATACTAGACATCCCAATACTTTTTTCCAAATTCCTTTTTCCAAATGATCTGGTTCATTCAATAAATAAATAGATTTATATATATATTTTTTCTTAAATGAATGGGTCGATCATTTGGGAAAGAGAATTTAAAAAAGTGTCTTAGCAGCCCTCGCTCACTAATAGAAAGCTTAGAACCTGTTTGGTATTGCATTTGGAAAATCACTTTTTGGCAAAAGCTTCAAAATGTAACTTTTGGTAAAAGTACATTTACACTATTTTTAGATTTTTTTTGAACCTTTAAAAGCGTTTTTAATTTTTTTACCAAACAATTATTTAAAAGCTTCCCGAGCCGACCAAACTGAGAACAGTTGTTCCCACTTTCACATTAAAAAGCGACGGCAATATATAATAAGCCAATCATTTTGCAGATGTTTGGCATCTAAATGTATAGCACCAACTATATCCAGTTGTCAGGTTGCAGTGGACCAATTAGCAACTATATTCCCCCCCACAACATTAAATTAATTGCGTTAATGCTTTGTGAAACATAAATGGAGTGATTAAACGTGCATAAATGCCGACACATGAACTAGGCAAAAAGTTGACCATAAGCAAGAGAAAATCGGCCATTTAAAGAAGACAAGCAATAGTGAATACATAACATCAGTTGTGTATCTACTTGAATTGAGGTACTGTGGTTTCTAGGAATTTATGAATTAAACAAGGGCCAAAGGGTTCGGAAACTAAAAACAAAATTCCGCCCACTTGCGTCGGAAAACGGCCTACACGGATTCGGAACTGTGTCGATGGCAGGCCGGTCGGCACTCGGTGGTCCAAAGGCAGAAAATTTTGACACCCCTATTAAGGCAGTACCATGCAGCTCCCGAGCATCATTTCATATGAAAGGAGACAGAACCACCAATATGCCACAATTATCAAACCTCGTTGTTGTGGTGATACAAGAGCTGGTTAGAAACATAATTGATTTCTAATTAAACCATTAAGACTAATTAGTAATCAATCGTCTCCTTGTTCTCAAAGTCAAGCTGAAGCAACATGTTCTAAAAAACCACAAGATGTACTCACAGGCCAAACCCATCTAACATTGTGAATGGGTTCCCCACTCAGTAGGCATACGGTATCCATGGAGAGCAGGAGTTTCTTCCAAATCCATCTCCATGAATTGGCTCAGCTAAAAAATGCTGGCAGGTTTTAGCGTTGGGAGTTACCTGATTGGTTTAGTTGTGATTCACCCAAGGTTGAAGAAAGCCTCTTATGTTGTGTGTACCAATTGGATTCCAAGTCACAATCGTCGTCATCATCATCATCATCATGATGCCTCTTGGAGGGTTGAATACCATCGATTGAATCTCCTGAATTTTTAATTTCTTCATCAGCTACATCCGAATAGACATCAACATCCTCATCGAGTATCAGATGGACTCCACAACTTTTAATGAACAATGAACGTGAATCAACAAAAAACTCAAATCCCAGATTGCCCGCCTCCAGCTCAGAAAATTCTAGAGTGGAGTACTCCAGCCATACATGATCTGAGTTCATTAAATAATTAATTGTAACTCTTGCAATATAAGTTGGGCAACCTTTACCGGTGATGCTAACCTCAACATTAAGAATGCCGTCTTCAGGGGAGATTGCAGGAATGGGTCCAATAACAGCACAAAAAGCAATTCTTGTGATCTCATCCAAATACAGGACCCCAGTAATATCTATTTCACACCACTTTCTATTTGAATTCTCGTTACGATAGCTGAACCAATCTGGAATCTTATTTCCCGGAAATATAATGCCACCAAAGTAGTCCTTCAGGTGTTCCTATTAAATGAAGATCATGAATTTTCAGCAATATAATCTATAAACCAAGGCACACAAACACGTATAAAATAGTGAGAGAGAGAGAGAGAGACACACACCTCATCCGATAAAGGATTTGCCTCAGGATTCCCTATATTCACAAGCATTTTGTAGCATCTAGACAAGTCAATCAAATCTAACGCTCGTAACTCGCTTGTATCGAACTGAAATTTTTTTGATACTTCTGGAAAACTTTCCAATGAAACGCATCCACTAGCTCTTATACTTTCTATATTTGGTGGAAGTTCTAGAACTTCTTGAAGTTGCTTGCAATCATTCAATAGAAGGCCCCTCAATCTAACAAAGCTTTTGATGCATGTAGGAAGACTGACAATATCACTCCCAGATAGATTTAAGCGTTCCAAAGCGGAAAAGCAATCAAGTATGTCAAGGAAATCTGATTTTGATAAGTGCATACAGTTGTCAAGATCCAAATCTCTCAGTGCTGGAAACACTGTTGAGGAACAACCATTGTCTAAATTGCTTGCATTTGTTGGAGGTAGCAACGACAGTAATTCTGTACTTGATGAAATTTCAGATTCCTTTATGGACACAATTGAGGGCAAGGATTGTCTTTCATCCCTCACCTTAGTTGGAAGCTTGAAAAGTTCTGAACAATTTTCGATAGAAAGTTCCTCAAGATGTTGCAATTGAAGAATGCTACTTGGGAGATGCATAAGGTTTGGGCAATTCTTTATATATAATTGGCGAAGCCCAGTGAGATACCCAATGGATGAAGGCAGATCTTTTATAAGAATGTCGCTGAATGAAATGTATCTTAAGCATTCCATTTCTATATCAATTTCAGGAAAGTTCTGAAGGCTTGAGCAATCATCAAGGTAAAGAGCTTCTAAAGATCTCAACTTGAGGCTTCTTGGCAAGCTGATAAGATTTGAGCATTTCATAATTGTCAAAGAGGCAAGCTTATCATGGAATCCAACTGAGTCATGAACTTCAACTAAACTTTCACATTCAAAAAGCGATAATTTCTCTAAATTTGGGGTCCTTGACATATCCGGAATTTTTGTTAGAAAATGACACTCAGAGAATTCCATAATCTTCATGTTTTGAAAATTCTGTAAACAAAATGAGAGGATAAATTAGCTTTACATAAGTTTACAACCAAGGGCAGAACTAGAATTTCAAGTGTGGGGGGAAACTATAAACAAAAAAAAAAAAAAGTTTTGGGAGGTAAAAAATTAGTTTTGAAGGGTCTATTTCATTATATATATATTAAGAAATTTTAAAAATTTTGGGGACTACTACCCCATGCATGAACGTAGTTCTGCCCCTGTTTACAACATAATTTAAAGGAAAATATATAAAAATAATAATTGTACCTTGAATCCCTCATCCGGTTCCTTGTAGAGGCTATTATGCATTCTAAACACAACGAGTTTTTTTCCATGAAAATTAGATGGCAAAGATTGCAAAGGACATTCGGCCCAATCAAGCAATCTTAACTCATTAGAGAGATAATTAGGCCTTCCGGAAAAATATGCATTACGACTTATAAACAATCTGAGCATTTTCATCTTCATAAAGGCTTTGGAACTCAACTGTATCAAGTCTCGTTCAGGCAACTCTATCAATATGCCTTCAATTTTGTTTGTTTCCTAGTAAGACAATACATAAGAATTATAATTTTGGTCAAAACATAAACTTCTCCATATTTTACCATTTGCTAGAATTATAATTTTGTTTATAAATATATATGAAAAGGTAACAAACTTATACTTCATAATCTAGCTCAGTATGTTGCGTTTATTTTTGGGGAAATGTATATATGAAATGGTAACAAACTTATACTTCATAATCTAGCTCAGTATGTTGCGTTTATTTTTGGGGAAATGTATATATGAAATGGTAACAAACCTATACTTCATAATCTAGCTTAGTATGTTGCGTTTATTTTTGGGGAAAATACATATTACCCCGACTATCACTTCTTTTACACTTATACCACCAAATTTAAAAAAGTGACACCTGAACCCTTACAACAACTACTTTGTTACAAAAAAACCACTTTGTTAATAATTGGCATCAAAATTGACACAAAAAATAGTCATGAATGCCAAACGCGACTATTTTTGCATTGGCATATATGCAAGACTATTCTTGTGTCAACTTTCCAAAATACCCTTAATATTATTAAAAAAATTAAAAAAACAAAAAAAAAAAAACTGAAAAGATTAAAATTATTAAAAAAATAAAACAAAAAACAACTAAAAGAAACCAAGGGATTTTTGGGGTGGCCAAACCAACCCCCACAGGCTGTGGGAATGATCCGACCACCCCCATTTTGCATGTAGGAGGTGATCAAATCCCTTGTTGATGTCAATTGCTAATGAGGGGCTTATTTGTAACCGGACGGTAATTGAAAGGTATCAATTACTAAAGTTTGGTGGTCTAAGTGTAAAAAGTGGTTGTAGCTCGAGGGTAAAGCGTATTTTCTTTAAAAAATAAAAAATAAAAAATAAAAACTGCACTTGGACTACACCTCCAAACTTCAAAAAGTCATACTTGACCTCCTTAAACTATCACTTTGTTGTAAGTTACCCAACTCGGACTCATATTGAAGTTTCGATGCTAGTTTCCCCCTCTACCCAAATCAAGCGTTAAGATAGATGGAAAATATATGAAAATACTAAATTAATCCTTTATGTAAAAAAAAAATCTCAAATGTAAAACACACGCCAATATCATTCTTAAATACCCATTATGTCAATTTTCAAAATCATAATATAGAATATTTCTATAGCTAAAAAAAATCGGCATGTCTTATGTTAAGGACGACTTAGTCATTTTACTTGCTTTTTATACAATTTAAGGAGGGGGCAAATTGACACTGAAACTTCAAAATAGGGTCTAAGTTGCACTAATTTAAGTTAGGACACACTAATGGTAGTTTATGGGGGGAAAGTATAATTTGACTTGAGTAATTTGTTTCTATTATAGGAATGACCCAAAGTGATCTTACTCAAAACTGTCAATATTGTTTTTTACATATGTACTTATTGCCTATGATGATTTATTTAGTCTTCTTAGTTCTTACAACTAAAATAGCTATTTTGAGAGAAATGGTGTGTGTTGTGTGTGCGTAAACATATGCGTTTGTGCATGAATATGTCACTATGTGTGCGCGTGTTCATGTGTTAGTGTGTTTGCGCGTGCATCCATACGTGTTCTCCATTCATTTTGACAAACACAGAAATTTTTGTTTTTTGTTTTTGTTTATGTGAGTCTTACCATATTTTCTTCTAGCACATGACGAATGTCTTCCTGAATCCACAACCTGCTACGTTTGCCAGGTTCTTTTGGTGATTCTTGACGAACAATTTCTCTACCCATATCTTGCAATAAGTCATGCATGACCAATCTATCATCATCCATAGTTATGAGAGACTTCTCCATAAGCACTTTAATACCAATATCTGGAAAGAAACCACAACTCTCTAGTATTTTAGAGACATATTCCACATCCTCTCCTTTGAAAAAACATGCAATGTCAAGGAAGATATTCTTCTCACTTTCCTCCAACCCATCATAACTTATTCTAAGTTTTTCATGAATATCTTTTCCAGGAATTTTTTTATACTTTTCTAATGCACTTTTCCAATGATGTGCATCTCTTCCATATAGATATGAACCCAGCACTTCTAAAGCTAGTGGGAGGCCCCCAGCATAACGTAATGCAAGTTTTGTGAATTCCACAAATTCATCATTAGGTATGTCACTTTGGAAGGCGTGTCGACTAAAGAGCTGAAGAGCTTCTTTGTGATCCAATTCATTCATCTTGTATGTTAAATCAACTTTATGCTTAGTTAGTAAATGTTCATCTCTAGTTGTTATGATAATTCTACTTCCCAAACCAAACCAATCTTTTTTTCCAGATAATATTTCTAATTGGACCAACTGATCCACATCATCAAGAACTAAAAGGATCCTTTTACAACAAAGCCTTTCCTTTATCACGTTGATTCCTCGATGAATATTACCAACCTTCAAACTTGAGTCGCCTATAATCTCATATAGAAGTGTCTCTTGCAATTGAACCAAGCCACTCTCTTTATTTGAAGATTCTCTAACGTTTGCAAGAAAACAACTATCTTTAAACTGATAAGCAATCGAGTTATAGATTGCTTTGGCAATAGTTGTTTTACCAATTCCACCAACTCCAAAGATTCCTAACATGCGTATATCACTCTCCCCAATATTTAAAAGTGCATTGATTTCTTGTACATGAGACTCTAATCCAACTGGATACTTGGCGACCTTTAAGTATGTATGACTTACTATTCTTAAGATGACTCGAACAATTTCATGGACGCATTTAGATTCATTCCTTCCACTGCAAAAGATATAACAACATTTAATGAGTTAAAGTAATCATATGAAAAGACATAGGAACCTGATCCACTTACAATTATTTTTTTCTCTCTTGTAACAAATGACAATGGTAGGCAATGAGATAGGATATAATCCTTCCTTCCCTAAATCTCAATCCTCGAATAGATTGACCACAAGTCTTCCCTCAATTAGAGTCATACTTTTCATAGTCTTTATATGTATTATTAAACTTCTTTAATTTTTTTGTTCCATTCTGAAATTTGCTTTTGCCTTTGTTGATACTTACCAAGAGTATTTTTTCGCTATTTACTCTAAAATGTCATTGCATTTCTTAATACATTTTTTTTTTTTCATTAGAATGTTTTATTTAGTTCACCATCCATTTCAATTAATATTTCTATATTCATGTTCCTCGAATTTTTTTTATTCTCGTAAAATGAATAACGAATTACTTAGAGTGAGTGAGAAATACCTTTTCTGTAAATGCCACCCTGACAAATTGGCCACTTTATTCAGGGCTGCCTTCCATCTCTGGAATGTATCCTCTTTGAATCTCTCTTCATGTTTATCCAATGCTTTACCAAAACTTTTTATTTGATGCCGTACTTCCGATGGATCAACTTTGTAAAATACTGGTAGAACGATTTGTTGCTTTGTTTTCCTACACTCAAGGATCTCCATCAGCTCGGCCAAGCAACATGTGGATGATGCATACTTTTCAGAGAGCACAACGATTGAAGTTCTTGACTCTTTAATGGCTTTGAGAAGTGTTGGTGAAATCTCATCTCCTCCTTGAAGTTTGTGATCTATGTAAATATGGATACCCTTTTCACACAAAGCTTTGTATAGATTAGCAGTAAAACTGTCGCAGGCATACTCACCTCCAAAGCTCAAGAATACATCGTAAGGCCATCGACGGGTGAAAGAAGAAGAGGGTGAGGAAGAGGCTGCTTGGAAGGCCATGGAAGAAGCCATTTTGTCTGTAAGGCTGATTACTGCTACTTCAGAGAGATATGGAGAAGACGATGCCTACCTTTCTATTTTTATCATATTTTTAGTAAAGCAATCTCTAGAAGGAAAAGAATATTAAAAACAAAAAAATATAAAAAGGAATAAAGAATGCGCGTTGAATTTAATCAAAGAAAAATGAGAAGATTAGAAGATTTTTAAACGGATGAACGTCACATAAACGACAAGAAATTCATGGCGAATTATTTCCCGGTTCTGAAACTGCGTTGATGTAAGTGCAGCAACGCGGGCCCTTCCCCGACCAAACGCGAATCCAATGGCGTATTATTTGCCCCGAGACTCACCCCCATCAGAGCACGCGATCTTTTATTCTTTTTTTATTTTTTATTTTTTATTTTTATGGATATAAATTTTTTACGAATTGAATTTTAGGAATTTTCTTAACAGCCTATTAAAAAGCATCAAGAGACGTGACAGTACGAAAAATTCTATCTTTTTTATATTCGTATCCTACGGCTAAAAAAGAGGTTGCTTTGAATAAAGAAAAGATGATGGGATGTAAAAGCCAAGGCCATGGAAATAGATGAGTCGCTTTGTCGCTGCTGTAAATAATAATCAGGCTTTCATACGCCAAGAGCTTCTTCCATGGCCTTCCAATCATCCTCTTCTTCTTTCGGCCGTCGATGGCCCTACGATGTATTCTTAAGCTTTAGAAGCGAAGACACCCACCTCAGTTTTACTGCTCGTCTATGCAAAGCTTTGTGTGAAAGGGGAATCTATACCTACATGGATGACAAACTTAGAGAAGAAGAAGAAATTTCACCGGAAATTCTCAAAGCCATTAAAGATTCAAGGACTTCAATCGTTGTACTCTCTGAAAACTATGCATCATCTACATGGTGCTTGGGTGAGCTGATCGAGATCCTCCGGTGTAGGGAATCAAACCAACAAATTGTTTTACCGGTGTTTTACAAAGTAGATCCATCCGATGTACGGCATCAAAAAAAGAATTTTGGAGAAGCATTGGCTCAACACCAAGACAGCTTCATGGAGGATACTGTGCATAACTGGAAGGCAGCCCTGAATAAAGTGGCCAATTTGTCTGGGTGGCATTTAGAGAAAGGGTATTTTCGACCACGCAAGCTTCTTCATTCTAGACCTCTAAGTTTCATTCTTATATATATGTTTTGTTCTTATTTAATTTGTCTCATTAATTTGGGCAACTATATAAATTCAGTCAATTAAAAACACTATTTTAATGTAAGAATGTTTTAAGCTGCGTCCTTATAAAAGTGAAAAAGATAAAGATTACACTTCACAATGTAAGATTTCAATACCAATTTTAATGGTAGTGTTTGCATGCATCTAGTATTTAACTTTTACGGTATTTTGCTTTATTCTAAAGTTTAGTGGGAATATTAGAGATTATTCAATGTTTGCACGATGAAAAAAATGCAATTTACTAAAAGATTAAACATTTGAGAACTGTCAATCCAAGGAGGATTGAGATGTAGAAAAGGAAGGATTATTTCCTATCTTGTCTCCTATCATTATCACTTGTTGCAAGAGAAGAAAAAAAATTGTCAGTAGATCATATTACTATGCTTTTTCATGTGGAAGGTGTAACTCATTTAATTTTTTTATTTTTTAAACCTTTTGCAGTGGTAGGAATGAATTTAAATTCATCAACGAAATTGTTCAAGTGGTTTCAAGAATAGTAAATCACACATACTTAAGTGTTGCCAAATATCCGGTTGGAATAGAGTCTCGCATACAAGATATCAATGAGCGGCTGTTACATATTGGGATGAGTGACATACACATGATAGGAATCTTCGGAGCTGGTGGAATTGGTAAGACAACTATTGCCAAAGCGATCTATAACTCGTTTGCTTACCAGTTTAAAGATTGTTGTTTTCTTGCAAATGTTAGAGAAACTTCAATGAAAGAGTTCGGCTTAGTCCAATTGCAAGAGACACTACTTTATGAGATCCTAGGCAACTCAAGTTTGAAGGTTGGCAATGTTGATCGAGGAATCAATGTCATAAAGGAAAGGCTTTGTTGTAAAAAAGTTCTTTTAGTTCTTGATGATGTGGATGAGTTGGTCCAATTAAAAGCATTAGCTGGAGAATCCAATTGGTTTGGTTTAGGAAGTAGAATCATTATAACAACAAGAGATGAACACTTGCTAATTAAGCATAACGTTGATTTAACATACAAGATGAATGAATTGGATCACAATGAAGCTTTTCAGCTCTTTAGTCTACATGCTTTCAAAAGTGACAAACCTCATGATGATTTTGTGGACCTTACAGAACATGCACTACGTTATGCTGGGGGCCTCCCACTAGCTTTAACCGTGCTAGGTTCAGATCTATATGGTAGAGATATACACTATTGGAAAAGTGCATTGGAAAATTACAAAAGAATTCCAAAGAAAAATATTCTCGAAAAACTTCAACTAAGTTATGATGGATTGGAGGAAAGTGAGAAGAATATTTTCCTTGACATTGCATGCTTCTTCAAAGGGAAAAATGCAAAGTATGTTACTAAGATACTAGAAGGTTGTGGTTTCTTCCCAGATATTGGTATTATAGTACTTGTGGAGAAGTCTCTCATAACTATTGATGAGGATACATTGGTCATGCATGACTTATTGCAAGATATGGGTAGAGAAATTGTTCGTCAAGAATCGCCCAAAGAACCAGGCAAACGCAGTAGGTTGTGGTTTCAAGAAGACGTTCGTTATGTACTAGAAGAAAATATGGTAAGACTAACATCAAAAAATTATTTTAATTTTATATTTGTAAAAATGGATGTGGAGAAATACACAGACATAACATGCACACCATTCCACGAATACACACAGCACACGCGCACACACACACCATTCGTAAGTAGAATGCCATTAATTAAGAACAGAAAATAAGTCATCCTTGGCAATTGCCTTTTACCCTATTTAAGAGACATACATTCTTTTCATGAGCATCATGTCTTTTCTTCTGTAAAGAGATAAGAGTAATAGGTAAATATTATTTATTTATTTATTTATTTATTTGACATTTTGAGTATGGTCACTTAATTTGGGACATCCCAATATAAAAACAAGGGAAAAATATTCTTTTGGCCCTTAAGCATCACCACATTTTCATTTATGGCACTAAACTACCATGCTTGTCAAAAAAACAATTCAATCAACGTCAAATGTTAAAATTGATAAAAAAAAAAAAAGTGGTCAAGTGTCTCGTACGAGCATGACCATTTTTATTCATTCTTCCCGCAACAACCCCATTTTTACTTTTGAAATACCATAGTTGCCCCCATTATAATTATTAAAAAATAAAAACTAATTAAACATACATTTGGAAATACCCTCTCAGCCTTCTTTCTCTTTTTTTTTTTCCTTGTTCTTTTTCCTCTTTTAGATTTTCATATTTTTTATTGATAATTTGGGTAGTTCAAGTGAAGAACCGGCACTTGCACAACATGCTTGAGATTTTTCATCCATTTAACACCATATGCTAACAAAAGGTGTAACAATTAACGAAGTTGTAGTTTGAGGGAACCAAATTTGGATGTCTTAGTGTAAAAGAGATGTCAGTTTAGGGTGATTAGGCGTAGTTTTTCCTTAAAAATAATAATAATAATAATAATCACATACTAAGCCAATCGAATGAAGCATAAATTTATTTCATTTTCACAAAGTCACAAACATAAATTATAATTCTACCACATGATAAAATATGAGGAAGTTTATGTTTGATTTTATTGACACATTTATGCATTGTCTTATTAGGGAACAAACAAAATTGAAGGCATTTTGATAGAGTTGCCTCAAAGAGACTTGATATGCTTAAGTTCCGAACCCTTCATAAAGATGAAGATGCTCAGATTGTTTATAAATCGTAATGCATGCTTTTCTAGAAGGCCTAGTTATCTCTCTAATGAGTTAAGAGTGCTTGATTGGGCAGAATGTCCTCTACAATCTTTGCCATCCAATTTTCATGGAAAGAAACTCGTCGTTTTTAAAATAGATAATAGCCCCTTTAAGGAATTGAAGCAGGGATTCAAGGTACAATCATTATTTTCTTTATTTATTTCCTTTAAATTATGTTGTAAACTTCTTTGAACCTAATTTATCCATTCTTTTTTGCTTTACAGAATTTCCAAAACATGAGGATTATGGCATTCACTAAGTGTAATTTCTTCACAAAAATGCCTGATATTTCAGGTATCCCCCATTTAGAAGAGTTTACTCTTTTTGAATGTAACAGTTTAGTTGAGGTTCATGACTCTCTTGGATTCCTTGATAAGCTTTCCTATTTGTCAGTTCGCGCATGCTCTAATCTTATCTCTTTGCCAAGAAGTCTCAAGTTAAAATCTCTAGAAATGCTTTACCTTGATGGTTGCTCAAGCCTTCAAAACTTTCCTGAAACTGAGATTCAAATGGAGAGCTTAAGAGACATTACATTAAATGACACTGCTATAAAGGAACTGCCTTCATCCATTGGGTATTTGACTGGGCTTCGCCAGTTATATCTAAGCGGTTGCAAAAACCTTATGCATCTCCCAAGTAGCATTCTTCAATTACAACATCTAGAGATTCTTTCTCTCACAAATTGTTCAGAACATGTTAAGCTTCCAACAAAGGTGAGGAGGGATGAAAGACAATCCATGCCCTCAAATGTGTTAGCGAACACATATGAAGTTTTGTCAAGTACAAAACTATTTTCATTGCCACCTCCAACGAATTCAAGCATTTTAAATGATGGTTGCTCCTCAATAGGGCTTCCAGCACTAACATATTTGGATCTTGAAAATTGTTGCCTAGCAAAGTCAGATTTCCTTGAGATACTTAATTGCTTTTCCAGTTTAGAAAATTTAATTCTATCAAAGAGTAATATTGTTAGTCTTCCTGCATGCATCAAAAGATTTGTTGGATTGAAGTCCCTTATACTGGTGGATTGCAAGCAACTTCAAGAAATTGTAGAACTTCCACCAAATATAGAAGACATAGATGCTAGTGGATGTGTTTCATTGGAAAGTTTTCCGGAAGTATCAAAAAAATATCAATTCAATACAAGCGAGTTACAAGCTTTAGAATGGATTGACTTGTCCAGATGCTACAAAATGCTTGTGAATATAGGGAATCAAGTGACAAATCCTTCATGGGATGAGGTATATCTCTCTCTCTCTTGTACATGTTTCTATGTGCTTTTGGTTTATAGGTTATATTGCTGCAAATTCATCATATTTGGTTAATAGGGACATCTTAAGGACTACGTTGGTGGCATTCTCTTTCCGGGAAACAGGATTCCAGACTGGTTAAGCTATCGTAACGAGACTTCAAAAAATAAGTCATGTGAAATAGATATTACTGGGCACCTGCATTTGGATGAGATCAAAGGAATTGCTTTTTGTGCTGTTATGGGAACCACTGCGATCTCCCCAGAAGACCCCATTGCTTATATTGGTGTTAACATCATCGATGAAGGTGCCCCAACTTCTATTGGAGGAAGAGTACTTAATTTCATGGGCTCAGATCATGTATGGCTGCAGTACTCTGTTCTAGAATCTTCTGAACTGAAGGGGGACAATCTTCGAGTTGAGTTTTATAGTCGTTCAGATTCAGTACTCTTTAAAAGTTGCGGAGTCCATATGATATACAAGATCGAAAAGAATGCAAAGGATGATCCGGGTGTGCTCCATGAGCATGTTAATGACCATTTGGATATACCCGATGAAGAAATTAAAAATTCAGTAGATTTATTAATAGACGATTTTCAACTCTCAAAGAGGCATCTTGATGACGAAGATCACAACTTGGAATCCAATTGGCACCCACAACAGAAGAGGCGTTCCTTAACCTTTAGTTGTGATACTACATGCCTGTAAGTACATCTATGATCAATTTTCTGGTTTCACATGACATAATAATGTTATTCACGTTGATGAGTCGTGAAAATCTTAATACTTCAATTTTTTTTTTTTTTTTGTTCTGTTTGAGAAATGGGTTCTCTGCCTGATTCATGTTGCCCGTGAAATCCAATTAATCAATTCTAAATGGTTTTTTGGTAAACCTACAAATCCATGTTGTTTCTTGGGTTTTTTGTTTCTGTTTTTTATTTTTTACTTCAATATATTTGTTAGTTATCACGCATTATCGTCTATTTGGGTTTTGAAGGATTTTAAATAGGGCATGTCTTTTGGGTGTATGTATTCCTGGAGCTGATATATATTTATATATATATATATTTCAAACTTTGATTGAAACCAATGAATTATTGGGAAAAAAAAAAAAGAGAAGTAATTTTCAATTATTGGGAAAAAAAAACTATATTTTTCTTCTCAAACTATCAACGGATTTGTAGCTCAAAAAAAAAAAAAAATAAAATCAACAGATTTGTAATGCTTTTATTAAATTATCAACTGATCATGTTGAATATAGGATCCACGAGTCTCCTAGCCGAGAATGATGAGTCATTGAAACTTCAGATATGGCCGTAGTAATATGTTATTATCGTAATTGTCCCACAACAATTAAGTGTTTGAATAATTGTAAGTACATTATATATTGATGGTATTGTTTTTCATATATAATGAATGTCTTTCATAGAATAAATGCCTAGAGTCCATCTCTAGTGTTTGAGAAATTGTGCATGTTAACTTATAGTCCTATAGATTTAATAATTATTTTCAAAAATAGAAAATGAATTCACATAAGTAAAAGTATAAGTCCTACAAATTCAATAATTATTTTCATAAATGGAAATGGAAAATGAATTCAAAATGAAAGTGTAGGTCCTACAAATTAATAATCATCTTCAAAAATAAAAAATGAAAAATAGCTTCTTCTTCTTTTTTTTTTTCCCCAACGCGTGTGCTTTCTACAGTGCAAATGCAATGGGCCATGCTTTCTTTCATTTCCCACTACCTTTCTACGATCTTGTATTTTTTTTTTTCTTTTTGATGCAACTTGATCGCGGCATCGTGGACCCCACGCCCGGGTCAGCTCTTCCACACCGCTTTCTTCCGTCACGCCTTCCGCCGAAGCTGCTAATTTTTGAGTTTTTTGGCTGCTTTAATTGCTTTGTGTCTTTTTGTTACTTGGTTTCTTAAACTAAAATTTAGAGTGTTATTTTCTTTTTGGATCCTGATGTCTTTATAGTGCCTTTTTTACCGCGGTCTCTCCTTGGTGGTTGCCTTTACCTTGCGGGTGTTAGGGCTGGGTTGAAACTCCTGCCTGTTTATTCCGTCTCTGTGTTTAAACTGCTTTTTACTACCTTTAGAGGACCTATTTTCTACTTTTCTTTATATTGTTTACAGTAATTTTTATTTTGAGTCTGATTAGTTCAGGAGCCCATCCGATTTTTAATGTTTTAATCAAGTAACTATTTTTATTGGCTTAGAAAAAACAAAAAAAAAACACGGCATCTTTACACCGCCCTAAAGGGCTCCTATGGTCCTTTCGATCGTATGAATGATGATTCGATGAAACCTGACTCGATTACTGCGCCTATCTTTTTCCTTTCACGAGCTTTGTAGCAGACATGGTTATGTCACAATTCATAACTTTGTCTGCAATCAGTTGAGTCCTACAATTTTATTTTTTTTAAAATAAAAATTTTAATTCTTTTAATAAAAAAAAACCATAGAAATTCATATAAGTCCTATGAATTAAATAATTATTTTCATAAATGAAAATGGAAAATAAATGCACATAAATAAAATTGTAGGCCCTACAAATTATTTAATAATCATCTTAAAAAAATAAAAATGAAAAATAGCTTCATCTTTTTTGTTTCCCAACGCATGCGCTATCTATTTTAATATTTATCCTAATTAATTTTCTCCTCCAAGTAAAGTCACCGTGTGGAAGTTGCCAAGAAATTTCCTTCTTTCTTTGACCAACGCGTATGCTTTTTTCTCATCTTTCAAGATTGTTTATTATTATAGGACCAACTTGTAATTATATTATTATATCATTCACTGCCGCGTCGAGTACTTCTCTGTGTCTATTGAAGTTATATTGAAGAGTCATTACTCAGTATCCCTAAAACGTAGTAATCAGGCTTACATACACAAATGGCTTCTTCCATGACCTTACATGGAGCTTCTTCCTCTTCTTTTTCCACCCGTCCACGGCCTTATGATGTGTTCTTGAGTTTTAGAGGCAAAGATACCCGCGACAATTTTATTGCTCATCTATACAACGCTTTGATTCAAAAGGAAATCTATACCTACATAGATGACCAACTTAGGGGAGGAGATGAAATTTCAGAAGCACTTTTCAAAGTCATCAAAGAGTCGAAGAATGCAATCGTTGTACTCTCTGAGAACTATGCATCGTCCACCTGGTGCTTGGACGAGTTGATGGAGATCCTTAAGTGTATGGAAACAAAGCACGTCTTGCCAGTGTTTTACAAAGTAGATCCATCGGACGTACGCCATCAAAAAAAGAGTTTTGGTGAAGCACTAGCCAAGCATGAAAGCAGATTCAAAGAAGACACTGTGAAGAGTTGGAAGATAGCACTAACTAAAGTTGCCAATTTATCCGGCTTCCATTTGGAGAAAGGGTATTTCTGACCTTATTTTTATACCACCAAAATAATTTATTTGCGCATGGATTAACCTTGATCGCTCTTTGCTAGACACCTACTTTTATGCATGTGCAGCACAAATGAACCATTTTACGCAAATAAATGTTAATCACTTTAAAAGTACTCAGCTTATTTCTTAACTTTTTGCGTCCAACCAAATAAACTCATTATACTGTTTTGTTTAAGACCACGTAATTTACTTTAATAATATATGGATGATCTAATTGTTGAGGAAGAAATTTTCTTATTTATTTATTTATTTATTGACATGTCCACACAAGAGGGGGAGGGAGATTCGAACTAGTGACCTATGCTTCATTAGGCGTGGTCCCAGCCGATTAATATTTTTCTTGTGTCCTACAATATAATATTATTCATTTGGTGAAACTTCACTTAACCCCCTAAACTTACATTATTATCTCTCAAAGTTCAAAAATTCTCAATTTAGTATAACGAACTTTTAATTTTTTGCAATCTCATCAATCCGTTAGGTTTTTCCGTTAAATCCTGTCAAAATTCACAAAATACCAATTATTTTAATTACAAAAAGTAAAAAAAATTGCAAATATTTAAGCGTGAGTATTTTTGCAAATTCTGTTAAATCTTCACCAACACTTGAATCTTGAAAAAAAATTTCCCAAAAAAGAGGGGTATTTGGTAATTATGACACCCTTCTATTAGGATTTAACCAAAAAACCTAACGATAGGGTGACATTGCAAAAAATTGGAAGTTTGATACATTAGATCGAGAGTTTTTGAACTTGAGAAGTGCTAGAGAGTCAAACAAATGAACTCAGAAAAAGTTTCAAACTGGTGTGGCAAACAAAGGAGAGAGAATTACATTTTTTTAATTTAAAAATCCTTGCCACATCAATTTGGAACTTTTTCTTGGTTCTTTTGTTTGACTCTCTAGCACTTCTTTTTGAACTTTGAGGAGGCGATTGCAAAAGTAATGAAAATTCATAAGGTTAAGTGCTACTGAAGTTTGTTATTTCTAACAAATTTAATCATTATGATTTTTTTTTTTTTTTTTTTTTTGTCACAAGAACTCTAAATTCTTTTTGTATTTTTCACATTTAGGATCATATTTTTAAAATTAGTCATATTTTCAGGGGATAAGAACTTATATTTAAATAGTTTTCATTAAACTATTTAGTTTTCCATTAGTTATATGGAACACATAAACTATTTAAGACAACATAAAGGTCATTTTACATAATCTGATATAAGTAATTTCTGTGCTACAATCATAGGAGACTTCACCCTTCATAATATAAGTTTTCACCACCTATTTCAAATAGCAGGGTCTACCTGAATGTAATACTTAACTTTTGTGGTATTTTGCTACGTTCTAATTAAAGTTTAGTGGAAATATATTTTATCCCATTATTATTGAATGGTGCAAGATCAAACAATTCAATTTAATAAGAGATTAAACATTTTGGAATTAAATAAACCCTTAAGATTAAAAAAACATTTACAAAAAAAAAAATGCGGTTACATTTTAGAATAAAATGAAAAAACACTCTTGATATGTATCAACAAGGCAAAACAAATTAAATTCTTGAATGAAAAAAGAAAAGTTAAGTTTAGTAACAAAAACAAAAATCCTTAGGAGGATTAATTGAGATATAGGGAGGGAAGGGTTAAATCAAATCTTGTTGCATACCATTCTCATTTGTTAAAAGAAATCGAACAAATGTATGTAAATCATGTTCTTATGTCTTTTCATGTGACTACTCCAACTCACTAAATGTTTTTTTTTTTTTTTTTGTTCTGCACTGGTAGGAATGAATTTGAATTTATCCAACGAATTGTTCAACTTGTGATCTCAAGAATGAACCGTCATACATACTTAAATGTTGCCAAGTATCCAATTGGACTAGAGTCTCGTGTACGAGATATCAAAGATCGTTTTTTAAGTCTAGGAATGAGTGACAGACACAAAGTAGGAATCTTTGGAGTTGGTGGAATTGGTAAGACAACTATCGCAAAAGCGATCTATAACTCGATTGCTGATCAATTTGAAGATAAATGTTTTCTTGCAAACGTTAGAGAAAATTCAAAGCGAGAGGGTGGTCTAGTCCAATTGCAGAAGACACTTCTTTATGATATCCTAGGCGACTCAAACTTGAAGATTCGCAATGTTTATCAAGGAATCAATGTCATAAAGGAAAGACTTTGCAATAAAAAGGTTCTTTTAGTTCTTGATGATGTGGATCAATTGATTCAGTTAGATGCATTATCTGGAGAATATGATTGGTTTGGTTTGGGGAGTATAACCATCATAACGACAAGAGATGCACATTTACTTGCTAAGCATAAAGTTAATTTAGCATACAAGATGAAGGAATTGGATAACAATGAAGCTGTTCAGCTCTTTAGTCGACACGCCTTCCAAAGTGATAAACCTAATGATGATTTTGTTGAACTCACTGAAAAATTCCTACTTTATGTTGGGGGCCTCCCACTAGCTTTAACGGTGTTAGGTTCGGATCTATATGGAAGAGACAAAAATCATTGGAAAAGTGTATTGAAAAAGTACGAAAGAATTCCTCATAATTATATTCATGAAAAGCTTAAAATAAGTTATGATGGATTGGAAGAGAATGAGAAAAATATTTTTCTTGACATTGCTTGTTTCTTCAAAGGAGAGAATGCAGAATATGTCACTAAAATACTAGACAGTTGTGATTTCTTTCCGGATATTGGTCTTAAAGTGCTTATGGATAAGTCTCTCATAACTATTGATCAGAATGAAAGATTGATGATGCATGACTTATTGCAAGATATGGGTAGGAAAATTGTTCGTCAAGAATCACCCAATGAACCTGGCAAACGCAGTAGGTTGTGGTTTCATGAAGACGTCCGTGATGTATTAGAAGAAAATATGGTATGACTCATAAAAACACTTTTAGTTTTACATTTTGCAAATGTTGATGGAAAAATAACACGCATGCGCGCGCACACACCACCATAAAAACTAATTTGGCTCATTTGTGTATGCGATTTTTTTTTTTGGTATTCTTTATATAATTTTTTTGTTGTATTCAAAATTGTGAATACCGATCTTTTTTTTTCTTTTTTTTTTTTTTTTAAAAAAAAAATTAGGTTTAGATGCTTTAGAGAATACGAAACAAAATTAGAAAAGATGTTTCAGAAGGTAAATTAAATTGAATATATTTGGAAAAAAAAAATTCTAAATTCTAAATTTTAAAAATAAAAAATTTGAAGTTCGAAAATCATCCCTAAGGGGTAGTAGAGGGTGACTCTTGTTGTGAGTGTTGTGTCTTACATTGAGAAAATATAAAAGAAAAGAGTGCTTAATATACATAAATGGATCTTAGCCCATTAGCTTAGACTTTTGGGCTAGAGTTGTGTTCAATTATGTATATTAATGTACTCTTGGTAAAAACTCCATAATCGCTTTATCTCCCAACAGCTCTACCACCCCCGGGTGTCTTCGGGTGGCCGAGTCACCCCAAACAGCGGTTGGGGGTGGAACCTTGGGTTTTTTTTTAATTATTATTTTTTTGCTTTTTGTTTTGTTTTGTTTTTGTTTTTGTTTTTTTTTTTTTTTTGAGTTAAGTTAAAAAGATTTGAATTGGGCGTAAAAATTTGGGTTGGGTTAAAAAAATTAGAGTTGGGTGTAAAAGACACCCAAACATAAACTCAAAAAATAATTAAACATAAAACATCACCCAAACATGTATTTGGATGTAGGTAGGATGCCTTTAATCCAAAAGAATAAATAAATCATAAAGGAAATTGGCTTTTATGCTTTGTCAAAGATATATATAATTTTTATGAGTATTGTACTTTTTATTTTATAAATAAGAAAGAATAATAAGTAAATATGAGAAAAAAAGAAAAAGAAAAAAAAGAAGCACCACAGGTAGCCAGATTGATGGAATATAAGTTTGCTTCATTTTCATAAAATAATGTGTGTATATATGAGAATAAAATTATAATTCTATCAAGTCATATATATATATATATATGACTTGATAGAATTATAATATATATATATATATGTATATATAAAATTCTAGCAAGTGATAAAGTAGGGAGAACTTCATGTTTTCATTTTGTTGCCACATTTATGCATTATCTTACTAGGGAACAAACAAAATTGAAGGCATACTAGTGGAATTGCCGGAACGAGACTTGATACAGTGGAGTTCCAAAGTGTTTGTGAAGATGAAAAGGCTCAGATATTTTATATGTCGTAATGCAAACTTTTCTACAAAGCCGACTTATCTCCCTAATGAGTTAAGAGTCCTTGATTGGACTGAATGTCCTTTAGAATCTCTGCCATCCAATTTTCATGGACGGAAACTCACTATTCTAAAAATACGTAATGGCCTCTTTAAAGGACTCAATGGCGGATTTCAGGTATGATTGTAATTTTTAATGTTTTTTCTTTAAAATTTTGTTGTAAACTTCTTTGAAGCTTATTTTACCCCTTTCTTTTTTTCCTTTGCAGAATTTATCAAACCTGATTATTATGGAATTCATTCGACTTAAAAGCCTAACTGAAATTCCTGATATTTCAAGAATTCCAAATTTACAAGAATTACGTGTTTCTCGTTGCAAAAGTTTAGTTAAGGTTCATGACTCTGTTGGATTCCTTGATAAGCTTACCCTTATGTCATTTTTCGAATGCTCTAACCTTATTCATCTTCCAAGTAGCATTCTTCAGTTACAGCATCTCGACTATCTTTGTGTCCGAGGGTGTCCAAAACTTGTAACAAATGTGAGGGATGAAAGACAATCCATGCTCCCAATTGTGTCCATAGAGGGAAGAACAGAATTATTTTTATCGCCTCCTCCAGCGAATTTAAGCATTTCCGATGTTGGTTGTTCCTCGGTTGGGTTTCCGGCACTAACACGACTGGTTCTTGATAAAATACATTTCTCTGGGACACTTTTCCCTTCCACTTTAGAGGTGTTAGATATATCAGGGAGTGAAATTGTTAGTCTGCCTGTATGGATCAAAACATTTGTTAGATTGAGGTGGCTTGGGTTTGCCCAATGCAAGCAACTTCAAGAAATTCTAGAACTTCCAGCAAATATAAAAGAAATAAGTGCTGGCGGATGTGTTTCATTGGAAAGTTTTCCGCAAATATCAAAAGAAAATCAATTCAATACAAGTCAGTTGCCAGCGTTAGAGTGGATTGAATTGACTGACTGCGCTAAAATGGCTAAGAAAATAGGGAATCAGGTGGAAGATTTTTTATTGAATAAGGTATGTCTATCTCTCTCTCTCTTTCTTATGTACGTATTTGTATGTGTCTTGGTTTATGGGTTATACTTGAGAAAATTCTTGATATTCAATAGGTACATTATAAGGACTCTTTTTCCGGTGGAATTGTATTTCCTGGAAATAGGATACCAGACTGGTTCCGCCATAGTAGGGACTGTTCATATGGTAGTCAATCATGTATAATAGATATTAAAGGGCTCCCTCCTTTGGATGAGATCCAAGGAATTGTTTTTTGTGCTCTTCTTCAACCCATTCGTGAGGGCTTCCATGATAATACTATAGATGTGGTTCAGTTTACGATGAGGCATAAAGGTATAGACATAATTGGTAGACTGAGAGAATTCAAGTTTGTGGAATCAAAAAATGTATGGCATGACTACTTCGACCTAGAATATTTTGAGCTAAAGGGTGGCAGTTTGCAAGTTGAGTTGTCTATAATTTCACGGATGTTCGTCAGAAGTGTCGGAGTTCATATTATACACAAGGATGCAGAGAATGCGAAAGATCATCCAGATGTGACCCACATGGATTTTCATTTCTCTAGTGATGAATCCAATGGAAGAAGAACTTATTTCTTGGAAAGTTCATCCGCAGAGGACGAATCCGATGAAGAAATTGAAAATTCAGTGTGTTCAATCGAAGAGGATGAAGTCGATGAAGAAAGTGAAATTCCAAAATGTTTAACCAGAAAGGATGAACGCAATAAGATTGAAAGGATTCGTCCATCTAAGAGCCGATGTGACGACGATGATGATAATGGTGATCATTACAACTTGGAATCCAGTTGTTTTTCAGTAAGGACTCCTTACCTTACCTTAACTTAATGCTTGTTAATTTTGTTATTGGTTAACTGGTTTGCAGCCCAATGTTGATGCTAGTATATATTTATTTGTCCACTTAATCATGGATCAGGTTTTTCTGGCTTGGAAACGGTGTTTAGGGTGCAAATGACAAATGGGGTTCCATATTTGAGAGAGAGCCACTAGCTTGAGTTCCCATCTCAATTCGCAGGAGATGGATGTAGAAGGAACTCCTGCACTCCATGGACATGTATTGATTATTTGGAAATTTCATCCTCAGAGTACGAATCCGATGAAGAAATTGAAAATTCAGTGGGTTCAATCAAAGAGGATGAATTCGATGAAGAAAGTGAAAATTCAGTGTGTTCAATGAAATCGATGAAGAAAGTGAAATTGCAATGGGTTCGATCAAAGAGGATGAAGTCAATGAAGAAAGTGAAAATTCCATGGGTTCAATCGAAGAGGATGAATGCAAAACAATTGAACGGATATCAGATGGTATTCAATCATCAAAGAGGCGCCGTGATGATGCTTGTAACTTGGAATCCAATTGTAACCCACAACAAATGAGGAGTTATTTTTCGGTAAGGACCTTTTAATGCTTGTTAATTTTGTTTTTGGTTAACTGCTTGGTACTGTGAGTTTAGAGGGCTGTTGTAGCTTTTGGGTCTTACCTGTCCACTTAATTATCTAATGATATATTGATTTGTCCACTTCATTATGGATCAAGTTTTTCCTAAATTGAGATGGTGTTCCATATGGGAATCTCTGGGACATATTTAGCACCTTTGAGTCTCTCAACCCAACCTCACATTCCTTCTACTCTTCCAGCAGCATAGCCAATTGTCACATTTAGAAGGAACTCCTGCTCTTCATGGATACCACATGCCTGCAGAGTGGCAAACACAGAACTACTCACAGCATTAGATGGGTTCGATCTATCATATTCTTATCATTACGGGATTTGGTTTTATTGTATTTGATTGTCATGAACTCAAATCATATTTGCATACATCCATAATTTGATTGTCATGGGAAACTAGTCAGGCCTTCATTTGGTGTGGAAAAGTATTCCTGGAGGAGCATATTTCCAACTTGACACTCAGAAATTCAAAATACTCAAAAAATTGACTCTGGCTTAAGTTCGTCCCGGAATAATTAAGTTTTTACTTTGTGTGCTACTTACCAGTTAATAGAAGGATCTCTAGGACCAGCCTTAATTTCACTTTGAAGAGCATTGCAAAAAGATCCATCCATTTTGCAAGTGTTTGCCCAACTATAGGTATAGCGAAGTTAAGTGCAGAAATTTGGGACTGTTTTGTTTTGGAAATGTAGAGGGTGGGTTTTGCCAACATCAGGTTTAGGATGTATGCATTATCAAGAAGTTAACTACAAGAAGTTTCTAAACATATATATAAATTCAACATCGACAGGAAGATGATAACAAAAAAAGACAGTGGTCGATCTGTACTTATAAATAGGTCAGATATGCAATGTCTAATTTACTTATATGCATGTTTGTGATTATGCTTATGTATTTTTTGCATAATGGTACTAGAGATGAACTGAGATTCTAGTATTGTGCTGGTTGGTGTTTTTTTTATTAGATTCTACAATTCCTATTTTTGATAATTTTAGGAAGAAATCTATCCCGTGGACCATTGAGTGGCGGTTTCACTCATCAAATGTCGTTTTGCATGATCACGGGTGAGTTGTCTTATGAACTCTTATACAGAGGAGAACAATTCTTTCTTAGTAATTCTTATCCTCTTACAGAAACCTGTTGGCATGGAATTTTTTTTTTAAAAAAATAAAATAAAATTGATGCATGAGTCAATTGTATGGAGAACTGATGCAATTAATGTTGTTTCAGTGGTCTGCTGTCAAGTTTCTATTATTTTTTTATGTAGCATGCATAAAACATGGCCTCTTACCTAAAGTATTTGTTGTCCTTAGTTTACGACTTAAATGTTAATGGATGGCTGGAAATCTAATGTAGGGCTGAGATGGCATGAGATTTCTCTTATTGTATCAAATGCTGCAGCCTTACTTCCTGCATTTATGGTCCTTCAAAAGAAGGTAAGATCCAAGTCATGAGGGCTTGGTTCAAAACAAATTGTATCTGAAAGCTTCTAATCATGACACTCTTAATGTGCAAAGTACTTTGTTGCCTTATGCAAGCATGTGCAGAGTGGGTCATCTTCATGTCTAGTGGAATTTCAAGGCATATTATACATGCATAAATATATCTGTTCATGTGTACACATATAGATATGTTTTGGAGATTGATAACAATCTTGGGGGATATCTAAAATCTTGCTTAGTGTGAGATTTCTCATCAAGTTTGTTCCCTTGCTTTATTGTATCTTGATTGTATCATCTGAAAATCTGGTCTAACTTGCTCTTCTTGTTTCAACATTCTCTCATCTTTAGTGAGAAGAAAATATTGTCAAGTAGGTTCTTTTTCTGTATTTGAAGGTTTACTTTTACTTGTCACCCTGCTGTCACCTTTTCTTCAGATGTTAATATTGAGTCACCACCTTCTATTGCATTCATGCAAGCGAATCTTCTATTAACAGCCAAAGAACCATTTAAGATTTACTTATGATTTTGAAACAGCTCAATGAAGGAAGTGATTATTTCTTGGGAAGTT
Source organism: Corylus avellana (assembly GCF_901000735.1). Lineage (NCBI taxonomy): Eukaryota > Viridiplantae > Streptophyta > Magnoliopsida > Fagales > Betulaceae > Corylus > Corylus avellana. The sequence continues at coordinate 1,682,283 of NC_081550.1, forward strand.
CATCCGTAGAGGATGAATCCTATGAAGAAAGTGAAAATTCAGTGTTCAATCAAAGAGGATGAAGTCGATGAAGAAAGTGAAATTTTAGAATGTTCAATTGAAGAGGATGAACTCGATGAAGAAAGTGAAAATTCAGAACGTTTAACCGAAGAGGATGAACGCAATAAGATTCAAAGGATTCAACAATCTAAGAGCCGTTGTGACGATGATAATGATGATGGTGATTATAACTTGGAATCCAGTTGTTTTTCAGTAAGGACTCCTTACCTTACCTTACCTTAGTGATTGTTAATTTTGCTTTTGGCTAACTGCTTTTAAAGGGCTGTGTTGATGCTACTATATATTGATTTGTCCACTTCACCAGCTAGCTGTGAATTTACTTAAATTAAGGTACTGTGGTTTCTAAAAATGTACAAATTCAACAACTACAAGAATATGACAACAACAAAAAAGACACTGCTCGCACATATAAATATTTGCATTCTGTTAACCATACTGCAGCTGAAGCGCATGCTCATAGTGAAGTGGCAGCCGTGAGGAGTCCTACTGCAGCAGCTGAGGCTCCTGCTCCTAGTGAAATGGCAGCTGTGAAAAGCAAGGCTAGCTGCTGCTGCTGCAATTGATAAAGATGTTGCTGCAATTGATGAAGATGAAGCTGAGAAGAATTCTACTACAACAGATCAAGACAAGAGGAGAAGGAGTGAAGCTGTACAACACTTATCCAAGATAAAGTGCAAAGAAAGAGAAGTTGGATTCAAACCAACTTCCCATTCTAAGATTGAAGTAGAAAACCTTCAAGTTATTAATGTTAGATAACATTCTGTTTTCAATCTCTAGTTTCCAGCTTTTAATCAAAGTCATTGTAATTACTTAGAACACCTCATGTATAGTTCAAATAGGTTTCTTCCTTTGTAATTGCTTATGCTTATAAATAATGTTTTCCTTCAATGGTTTTGGAATTCTGTCAAAATCAGTCCATTAAAGTTTTCTTTACATTCAACCAACAGAAAGCAGCAGAGATGTAAGGCATATTACATGCCCACCAAAATAAACAAAAGAACATAATATGCTTCAAGAGAACGTCAACCAACGTTATAGCATTGGGAAGTGCTTTATATATCAACCTACAAAAACATTGATTAATTCAAGCCACATTTAAAGGGTATTAAAATATATGCTTAAAGGACTACATATTGGTTAGGATGTCAGAACTGGAGACTCCAAACTCAGAAATGGAAAAGGTTTTTTGCTTTTAAGAATAAGTTGAAAATTTCAAACCAGTTATGACCACATTCCTGCAATGAGAATTCAGGTTTAGCTTCAATATACACCGAAAGATTTGTCATTTCAAAATTCCAGATCAGAAGTTATCTTATTATGACAAGTTTTTTGACAAAACAAAAAAGAAAAAGTCCACAACAGATAACAAATAACAAATTAAAAGCTTAAATCAAATGTGAAAACTTCTTGTAGTGGCATCATTAAGAACAAGACCTGAGGTGCTCCGGGGGTATGGCATCATTAGAGCACATGCCTCTTTTTTTCTAAAATGCAGAGCTTTTTCACATTGAATTTCAGATGTGCAGAAGGAATGGAAACCCTTTATTACGTATAGGGGTCGGCAAATTAACCGTCTACCGATTACCAATCGTCTGTCGACTACGACCGAACCAAAATTAATTGTCAACCAACTTATGTGAGTCCAAAATCAGTATGGATTCTTTATACCGACGTCGATTCAGTTTGGTTAACTAAACCGAACCGAACCGTCAAATTTGACACAGTTTAAGGCTTTGACGGATGAACTTTGCGAAGTGATGTTATGTTAAAAATATTTGATAAGCTTTTTGCATCTTATATTCTTATTGTTTGCATCTTATGTTGAATAAGTTTTTTTAGCCAAAAATAAAAATAAAAAAAAAAACAATTTGGGCCGAATAACTATTTTTGGCCCATTTAAAAATAGCATTGGCCCAATTAAAAAAGCTCACAGTTAACCGATTGAAATTAACTTAAAATTTCAAGATAATTTGTTATCGAAATGAAATCGGTGAATTAACCGACAATTTTGATTAACCGACCAATAATGACTTTACCAAACTGAACCAAACCGATAATGATTTAGTGTAGTTGTTCGAGGGAAAATGAGAAAAAAGATGTTGATTTCTATGGCTCTTCAAATATACATTTTTGGATTACATTACATACTTGAAAATGTTCTAAATATGTCATCAAATGGCAGCTTAATCAGGTGAGGACTAAATCTCATGAAGTGGAAGTTACTAATTCGAATCTCCTTCCCCTTGTGCGAACATGAAAAAATATATATATATATATATATATATATACAAAAAGGTTCTAAATGGTCTATTAATTTAGTTTATTCATCCAAAAAAAAATAAAAATTGATTGATGGGATATTAGAAATGGGAAAACATGAATACATACCATTTTATGAGGGTGAATGCATCCCGTAAATGATTTAAGAATTATCCTTTCTATGCTAGTACTTGAGCAACCATTTTACTTAATTGATTCCAAAATGAATGGAGTAATGTTACAAGTCCCTTTTTTATTACTCTTGTGTTACTCCAAGAATGATGTGGCTCTTAAAATCACTATTGAACTTGTGATTGATCATTATTGAATTTTGATCAAATAATGATTTTAAAAGCCACCTCATTTTTTGAGGGATATAAGATTGACTTTTAAAATTACTCTCTTAGGCCTGCTGGGCAAGTGATGCAAAATATCATATATGTATGTTAATGACTGGATACATATCATATGTAATGGGTTTGTGAACATGCATGTTAATTAATTACCATGAACATACCATCCATATATTCCTCAATTATTGTTATTATTAATTTTGGGCAAACAAATAAAGCCTAACAAATTTGACTTGAAGATATTTCCTATATATATATTCTTTTTGAGCAACCATTATCTAATTGCATCTAGAAATGTATAAAGCCATATATATCGTGTGGCCAAACTATCATCCGGGTCGTCAATTTGATTACTAATTTACCATTTTTCTACAATATTATTTCAAACACCGTGTGGAAGTAATTGCCAATTTGCCAAGAATTTTCTGGTCTCTCTTTTATCAACGCGGAAGCTGAAACATGACTCTATTTCACATGGCTCTATTTCGTAGCCTTATAATGTTTGGTAAATGACTCTTTCTTCTATTGAAAAAAAAAAAAAAAAAAAGTTTGATTGATGGGACATTGAAAATAGAAAACATGAATGCATTATACATATTATTTTATTAGGTTGATCATACATCCCTCAATTGATATTAGAATAATCCTTTAATTTTCTGCTAGTTGTGCAAACATTTTACTTAATGGATACCAAACTGAATGGTGTTGGGCAAGTGATGCAGAAGATCGATCACACATGAGGAACTGGTATGGTATTATTCCAACTATTTACAGTAGAGGAAGATAATGCAAATTATGAAAGAATATATCATCATCATTTATTTCCTAATTGACTACTGACTGATGCATTTATTCAGGAAATAAATTATTATGAAACTTGACGATCCATTTAGTTACATATATATATATATATATATTTTTTTTGAGAGAAAGTTATATATATATATATGTGATGGGTTTGTGATCATGCATGTTACCTTGAACATACCATCCATTATTCCTCAATTATTGCTATTAATTATTTCGTGGAAACAAAGAAAGCCTTACAAATTTTACTTCAAGATCTAAATGAGAAGTGTACGTTAAACCAACGTCCATCTATCATCCAGGTCAGTTTAATTAATTACACATTTAGCATTTTTCTACAATTCAAGTAGACCGTGTGGAAGATGCCATGGCTCTAATTAACTTTCCCACTACTTTTCGTTGCAGAAAAGGATTTATGTGTCGAAATCGGTAGGGTGACCAGTTGTAGAAGATAGAGTATGTGTTGGCAAAACATTATCACAAAAATAGTCTCCTTTAAAAAAATAAAAATTTTCGTTTTTTAAAACAATTTATTTTTAAATAAAAAATTTCGTCTTTTTTTTTTTAAAAAAAAAAAAAAAATCGTTTTTTTAATTAAATTATTATTTTTTTTTTTGAATTTATAATAGTATTTTTGTCTTATTGAGAAATATGTATGAATATTTTTATCTTTTTGCTAAATTTAAAAAGACATGGACAATATTTTATTAATTTAGAAGAACATTATCAATTGATGATAATTTAAAGAGTGGATAAACTTTACCCAATTTTATAATTTGAGTTTAAAATTGAAAAAAATCCTAATCAACTGCAAAGAGGCATCAAGATATAGGAAGTTGCCCAAGGAAGATCACATTTAATGTTTATCCTCGGCAGTTGAACAAAATAATTGTAAAAATTAATAGGACAATTAAATCTCTCAGTTCTTATCATTATGAGACACCGACCTCAGGCTCACCAACTGTAATATGTGCTATGGGCGTTGGATCACATTAATTTTCTCCTCCAAATAAAGTTACGTGTTCCGTGTGGGAGGTGCCAAGAATTTTCCGCGTATGCTTTTTCTCATCTTTCAAGATTGTTTATTAATTAATTATAAGGAAGCTGCCAAGAATTTTCTTCTTTCTTTGAAGTTTGAAGAGTAATTTAGCTTATATTTAGGTCATATTGGAGGAGTTTATGTTTCGATTTTGTTTTATAATTTTTTTAAATAAAAATTTCGGTTTTAAAAAGATTAAAAAATTTCCTTTAAACAAATCTGAATGCATGGTTTTTTTTTTTAGAAAGTTTAGCTATCTCTTTAATGAGTTAAGATTTAATTGATAATATAAATTAAATTTTTAAATAATAAAGATTAGATGCATTTATATAAGTTAAACATCTCCTAAATTAACAAGAAAAATAAAAAACAAACTTAATTGAAATCTTAACTCGTTACTCTCATTTTATCCTATATATAATTTTAGCCTACATATACATACAGCACTCATTACTCTCATTTTATCTCTAAAACATACGTAGTAATCAGGCTTGCACACAAAATCGCTTCTTTCATGGCTTTCCCAGTAGTAGCTTCTTCTTCCGTCATTACCCGTCCAGGGCATTTCGATGTGTTCTTGAGCTTTAGAGGTGCAGATACCCGCAACAATTTTATTACTCATCTATTCAAGGCTCTAGATCAAAAGGGAATCTATACCTACATGGATGACAAACTTGAAGGAGGAGAGGAAATTTCATTGGCTCTTCTCAAAGCCATCAAAGAGTCGAAGATCGCAATAATTGTACTCTCTGAAAACTTTGCATCATCCACATGGTGCTTGGACGAGCTGAAGGAGATCCTTGAGTGTAGAGAAAACAATCAACAAACCGTTCTGCCAGTGTTTTACAAAGTACTTCCCTCAGATGTACGATATCAAAACAAGAAATTTGGTGAAGCCTTGGCCAAACATGAACGCAGATTCAAGAAGGAAATTGTGCAAAGGTGGAAGGAAGACCTAGAGAAAGTTTCCAAATTGTCCGGCTACCATTTGACGAAGGACAGGTATTTCTGACCTTTTATATATATACATGCAAAATAATTTATTGAATTAATGTAGTAGTCGCTTGCACATGGATAACATTAATTGGATCGTTCTTATAGCTTACTTATGCATGTGTAGCACATGTGAACTATTTTACACAAATAAATGTTAACTCACTTCTAAAGTACTTATAGCTAGCTTGTTTCCTAAATTGTTGTGTTCAAGAAATTAAATTTATTAAATTATTTTGTTTAGGACCACATAATTTACTTAAATAATTTATGGATGATCTAATTGTTGAAGATGAACTTTGCATTTATTCTTGTATGCAAAGATTCAGATGTTTGTCAATATTTAATGGAATTTGTAAAAATACACATGTTTGAATCTTTACAATTTATTTTTTTCAAAGAAAAAATTAGAGTATTTTGAAATTTTGATAGAATTTAACCAAAAAAAAACTGACAAATGGGTGACATTACAAAATAAATTAAAAGTTCGATACACTAAATTGAGAGTTTTTAAACTTTGGGAAGTAATTGCAAAAGTTTTTCAATATTTTAAAAGTTAAGAACAATTAAATTATTTAATCTGAAAAATTTGGTAAAAATAAAGAAAGCTTCGATTCTTAAAACTTTGAATAAATCCAAATTGAATAGTGCAATACTGCAAACGACTTAAGATAAATATACATAATTTAGGGGATAAGAACTTCTATTTTAAATAGTTTTTATTATTAAATATTAAGTTTTCCTTAATTAAGTTATACGAAGCACATATATTTTGAAACTAAGATGTCATTTTTTTTTTTTTTTGTTCCTAAGAGATAGTTCAATTGGCTGGGACCACGCCTAATGAAGCGGAGGTCACTAGTTCAAATCCCCCTCCCCCCCTCTTGTGCGAATATGTCAAAAAAAAAAAAAAAGTCATTTTTTTAGATCTATATCAAGATGAATGAAATGAAAGCATTGTCCGAAAAATGAAAGATAAATTGAATTTTTTCAGTCAAAATTATTGGTTGGTTTACACTATTTGAAATTTAACTCACAAATTTAAGCACTAATTAAAAAGTAATTCTAGGTGGCCTACTTATGTCCCATTGAGAATGATGTATATATTAAAATCACCATTTGATCAAAATTTAATAATGATCAATCACAAGCCCAATGGTAATTTTAATAGCTACATCATTCTTAGTAAGATACAAATAAAACACAAATAGACCACCTCTAATTACTCCTAATTAAATGCAAAAGCTCCGACTTGTTACAAATTAGTATTACAATTAAACTTTTAACACGAAAATGTCATGCGGCAATGAATAAAGACAAAACTAAAAAACATAAAGAAAAAGGTCACTATGAGCCTGCACCCTTCTCTCCGCCTTTAATAAGATTTCCTATGTAACTAAGGCTGGCAATTTTGACACAACCCACGAATACGACACGAAGTTAGCAAGTATTGAGGTTAGGTTTATCGAGTTTGGGTCTTAATCGAGTCTACCCAATTAAGACCTGGCTAAATTCATGTCTAGCGGGTTGACCCGGTGGGTCCAAGGGTCAACTCGCCAAACACGTTTAAATTAATGAGTCTGGCGGGTCAGTCGGGTCTCGAGTGACCTGCCAAACCCGTCACCCATTTAAATTACAAAAAAAAAAAAACCCAAGCGTGTAAGTGTTGTAACCCGGACCTGGTAATGGTATAACCCTAAAAGTCCTAATTCCTAAACACACTCCCACGACTCACCCCACTACCCCAGCAGCTGCCGCCACCAGCACTCCAACTCCAAAACCAAATACCAACGTAATCTTGGATCGGCTCTCCTCTCTCCCTCTTGGCTCTACCTCTATCTCCCTCGAACCCTCTCTCATCTAAAAAGTGTGGCTTTCACACCCCTGCAGCCGCCAGCTTCCCCCCCACCCAAATTGGCGACCGGACTGTCACTACGCAATTAAGGTCACAACACTTTTCTCATTCACTTTGTTTCCCATAATTTCGTTTCAATTTTCTCTCTATTTCTCTATCTATCTACCTATCTATCTATATCTATCTCTCTGTTTGGTTGCTGTGAAATCAGTCCCCTGCAAAATTAATTAAAACTGATAAATTTATTTTAAAGTTACAATACCATCAGGAAATCAAACAATATATTGTAAATCAAACAATAAATCAAACGCTATATATATATATATTAAATTTTGTTACTTAATATTGGTACAAATAATTAATATTATTAATTAATTAATAGCCATAAATTAATGAATATAAAGCACATATATAGTGAAAGCATTGCATAATTTTTATTATTAATTAATAGCCATATATATTTTGTTACCTAATATTAATTAATAACCATAAATTAAAGAATTCAAAGCACATATAATAACCATATATAGTGAAAGCATTGCATATAAGAGACAAGAGCATTAACTAGTTTTATAAAATTTTAATGGGTTTGAATATATCTCTTAATATATGACGACATATACCAATTAAATTTTGTTACTTAGTATAGGTACCAATTAATATTGTTATCTAATTTTGTTAACCAGTTAATTAAATTTTGTTACTTAATATAGGTCCAAATAATTAATATTATTAATTAACTAATTTTTGACATGTGAAATAATGGCACGTCAATAATTATTGACATGTTAAAATGCCACATCAATAATTATTGACGTGTCAAAATGTTACACGTCAAGAAATTATTGACGTGTTACATTTGACAGGTCAAGAAAATATATTGAAAATAATAAGAGAAAAAAAATTATATGATCACATATTTTTAAAAAAATACTATATACTTAAAACTAAGATAATACATATATGTATTAATATTCCTACAATATTGAAAACGTGATATGTATTAATACTATATCACTTTAATTAATAACCATATATATTTTGTTACCTACTATTAATTAATAACCATAAATTAAAGAATATAAAGCACATATATATAATAACCATATATAGTGAAAGCATTGCATAATTTTTATTATTAATTAATAGCCATATATATTTTGTTACCTAATATTAATTAATAACCATAAATTAAAGAATTCAAAGCACATATAATAACCCCAAGCGTGTAAGTGTTGTAACCGGGACCCGGTAATGGTATAACCCTAAAAGTCCTAATTCCAAAACACACTCTCACCACTCACCCCACTACCACAACAGGCAGCAACCACCAGTCCCCCCTACCGAAACCAGCGACGCCAAACAACTGGACTGTCTTTCCTCTCTCCCTCTCCGGCACTCCCTCTCCCTCTCGGCTCTACCTCTATCTCCCTCGGATCCTCTCTCATCTAAAAAGTGTGGTTTTCACACCCCTGCAGCCGCCAGCTCCCCCCCACCCAAACCTGTGAGCGGACTGTCGCTACGCGATTAAGGTCACAACACTTTTCTCATTCACTTTGTTTCCCATAATTTCGTTTCAATTTTCTCTCTATTTCTCTATCTACCTACCTATCTATCTATATCTATCTCTCTGTTTTGTTGCCGAGAAATCTGTCGTTGGTTTAGAAAATGTGAGGGAAAAATTGGGTTTCTTCAAATCCAAGGGGTTTGCGTTTAATTTTTGGATTTGACCTGTTTTAAGATTGGGGGGTTTGACGATCTCCAGAGCCATAATTGTTTGTGTCTTATGAGTTTGTTGGTGTTTCTTTGTATGGGTTTCTTAGATTAAGTTTGGAGTTGTCTAGTTCGAGTGAGTAGCTTCTGTTTGGTTGCTGAGGAAAAAAGTGGGAAGTAAAAGGACACAGGAATTTTTTTTTTAGTCTACAAGCTCAGTTTACCAGTTTAGAGCATGGGTCGTGTCAGGTCGTGTCCACCCGATCTGACCCAATTATGTTAAATGGGTCGTGTCGGGTTACCCGGATATTTTTCGTATCATAATCGTGTCAGACCGGTTAACCCGATTAGCTAAACGGGTTGTGTTCGTGTCTTGGGTAATCGGGTCGCGGGTCCTAATTGGGTCTACTCGATTACCCGTTTTACCAGCCATTGTAACCATGATTTAATACAACATAAGGTCATTTTACATAATCTAATATAATTTCTGTTTTAGTACTACAATCATAGGCGACTTAACACTTCATAATATAATTAAGTTTTTAGCACCCATTTCAAATAGCAAGATCTACCTGAATGTAATACTTAATTATTATTGAATGGTGCAAGATGAAACAGTTCAATTTACTTAAAAATTAAACATTTTAAACAAAAATAACCCCTTCTGATACATAAAAAAGAAAATTAGAACAAATGCAGTTACATTTTAGAGTAAAATGCAAAAAACACTTTTGATATCAATAAGGCAAAACCAAATTCGAGAATGACTGAAAAGTGAAAAGTATGAGTCTTTTTACGGGAGGACATGTGATCAATCAATAGGAGGATTGAGATTTGTGGAGGGAAGGATTAAATCATATCTTGTTGCCTACCATTTTCATTTGTTACAAAGAAAAAAAAAGTATGTAAATCTTGCTCCTAAATCTTTTCATGTGATTACTCCAACTCATTTAATGTTTGTTTGTTTTTGTTTTTTTTTTTTAATCTTTTACGTTGGTAGGAATGAATCTGAATTTATAAACGAAATTGTTCGTGTGGTCTCAAAAATGCTAAGTCGTTCAAGCTTAAACGTCCCTGCCAATTATCCAGTTGGAATAGAGTCTCCTGTTAAAGACATCAATGCACTTTTAAGTATTGGAAAGAGTGACAAACGAATGGTAGGAATATTTGGAGTTGGTGGAATTGGTAAGACAACTATTGCCGAAGCGATCTATAACTCGATTGCTCACCAATTTGAAGATAAGTGTTTTCTTGAAAATGTTAGAGAAAATTCAAAGCAAGAGTATGGTCTACTCAAGTTGCAAGAGAAACTTCTTTCTCAGATCCTACGTGACTCAAATTTGAAGGTTCGCACTGTTAATCTAGGAAAAGATGCCATAAAGAAAAGACTTTGCATGAAAAAGGTTCTTTTAGTTCTCGATGATGTGGATGATTTGATCCAATTAGAAGCATTATCCGGAGAACTTGATTGGTTTGGTTTGGAAAGTAGAATCATCATAACAACTAGAGATAAGCAGTTATTAGCTACGCATGGAGTTGATTTAAGACACAAGATGAATGAATTGCGGGACTGTGAAGCTCTTAAAGTATTTAGTCGACACGCCTTCCATAGTGACAAACCTAATGACGATTTTGTGGAACTCACAGAACATGCATTATGTTATGCTGGGGGCAACCCACTAGCTTTAAAAGTGGTAGGTTCAAATCTATATGGAAAAGGCATAAATTTTTGGAAAAGTGAATTGGAAAAGTACAAAAAAATTCCCCACACAAGAATTTATAATGTTCTTAAAATAAGTTATGATGGATTGGAGGAAAATGAGAAAAATATTTTCCTTGACATTGCTTGTTTCTTCAAAGGGAAGGATGCTTCATATGTCACTCATATACTCGACAATTGCGATTTCTATCCACATAGTGGTATCAAAGTACTTATTGATAAGTCTCTAATACATATTCACTGTGGTAATTTGGTCATGCATGACTTGCTACAAGATATGGGTAGAGAAATAGTTCGTCAAGAGTCACTCAACAAACCTGGCAATCGCAGTAGATTATGGCATCATGAAGACGTCCGTTATGTGCTAGAAAAAAATGCGGTAAGACTCATAAAAACACCCTTTTAAATGTACATTTTGCAAAAATTGATAGAAAAATATCCACATACTTGCGCACACACATATACATGCACCATCCATCTCAAAACAAAGTATTTGGATGTACTTCAGTCCAAAAGAATAAATAAATCATCAATGAAATTGTCTTTTACTCTATTTCAAAGATTGATATAGTTTTTATGAGTGCTGTGCTTTTTATTTTATAAATATGGAAATACTTTTTATGAGTATTGTACTTTTTATATTATAAGTAAGTTAGAATAATAAGTTAATATGAGAAAAAAAAAATTGACATCTTGAATTTGATCACTTACTTTGAGAAACATTCTAATAATAAAAGTAAATTATCTATTATGAAAATCTTTTTTTTTTTTTTTTTTTTTTTTTAAAAAAAAAAGCAACATAGGTTGCTAGATTGATGGAATATAAGTTTGCTTCATTTTCATAAAATAATGTGTGTATATATAAGAATAAAATTATAATTCTAGCAAGTGATAAAATATGAAAAACTTCATGTTTTGATTTTGTTGACACACTTATGTATTGTCTTCACAGGGAACAGAAAATATTAAAGGCATATTAGTGGACTTGCCGGAACGAGACTTGATACAGTGGAAATCCGATACATTTGAGAACATGGAAGGGCTTAGATATTTTATATGTCGTAATGCAGAGTTTTCTGAAGAGCCTACTTATGTCCCTGATGAGTTAAGAGTGCTTGATTGGATAGAATATCCTTTGCAATCTCTACCATCCAATTTTCATGGACGGAAACTCACTATTCTACGAATATGTAATGGCCACTTCAAAGGAGTCAAGGAAGGATTTAAGGTATGATTGATATTTTTAATGTTTTTTTCTTTAGAATTATGTTGTAAACTTCTTTGAAGCTTATTTCATTCTATTTTTATTTTGCAGAATTTACCAAACCTGACTATTATGGAACTCATTGCACTTGAAAACCTAACTGAAATTCCTGATATTTCAAGAATCCCAAATTTACAAAAATTACATATTTCTGATTGCAAAAGTTTAGTTGAGGTTCATGACTCTGTTGGATCCCTTGATAAGCTTGTCTGGCTGTCATTTTTCAATTGCTCTAATCTTATTAGTTTGCCAAAAAGCCTCAAGGTGAAGTCTGGGGGAGGTCTTTATTTTCTAGGTTGTTCAAGGCTCGAGACCTTTCCTGAAATTGAGTGTAAAATGGAACAATATGGTTTAACTTTAGACGTATTTGATTGCATAAACCTTATCCATCTTCCAAGTAGCATTTTTCAGTTGAAGTTCATCTCGCTTTCTGTCTTATGCTGTCCAAAACTCGTTATGACTCCGACAAATGTGAGGGATGAAAGACAATCCCCAGAGGAAAGTAGAGATTTATTCTTATCACCTCCTTTACTGAATTCAAGCATTTCCGATGTTGGTTGTTCGTATTCGGCACAAACTGGACTGAAGCTTGATAGAATTCATGCCTCTTTTGATATCTTAACCATATCAGGGAGTGAAATTGTTAGTCTGCCTGTATGGTTCAAAACATTTATCAGATTGAGGGTGCTTCGGTTGGAAGGATGCAAGCAACTTCAAGAAATTCTAGAACTTCCAGCAAATATAGTAGAAGTAAGTGCCTGCAGATGTGTTTCATTGGAAAGTTTCCCACAAATATCAAGAGAAAATCAATTCAATACAAGTCAGTTGCCATCGTTAGAGTGGATTGACTTGAGTGACTGCTATAAAATGGCTGACAAAATAGGGAAGGTGGAAGATTTTGTATTGGATAAGGTATGTCTCTCTCTTATGTACGTGTTTGTATGTGTCTTGGTTTATGGTTTATACTTATGAAAATTCATGATATTCGTTTAATAGGTACATTATAAGGACTCTTTTGCTGGTGGAATTATATTTCCTGGAAATAAGATACCAGATTGGTTTCGCCATCGTATGGACTGTCCAATGGGGAGTCGCACATGTATAATGGATATTAAAGGGCTCCCTCATTTGGATGAGATCCAAGGAATTTTTTTTTGTGCTATTCTTCAACCCTTTTCTAATCGCATCATCGACGAAGATGCTCGGTTTACGATGAGGAATAGAGGAAGAGATATTCATAAATTGAGAGATTTCATTGGTATGAAATCAAAAAATGTATGGTATGAGTACTTCTTCCAAGAATCTTTTGAGCTAAAAGGGGAGTGTTTGCAATTTAGGTTGGTTACAAATCCAGAGTTGACCATCAGAAGTTTCGGAGTTCATATTATACACAAGCATGAAGAGAATGCGAACGATCATCCAGATATGCCCCCTGTGGACTTTTTTTTCTTTTCTGATGAAATTAATCATGACTGGAAAATTTCATCCATAGAGGATGAATCAGATGAAGAATGTGATAATTCAGTGGGTTCACTTACAAAGGATGAATCAGATGAAGAGCGGCCTGAATTGAGTGAGTGCGCTAAAATGGTTGAGAAAATAGGGAATGATCAGGTGGAAGAGTTTTTATTGGAGAAGGTATGTCTCTCTCTCTTATGTACGTGTTTGTATGTGTCTTGGTTTATGGGTCATACTCATGAAAATTCCTGATATTCGTTTAATAGGTACATTCTAAGGACTCTTTTGATGGAGGAATATTTCCTGGAAATAGGATACCAGACTGGTTCCGCCATCCTATGAAGTGTCGAATCGGGTGGAGTAACTCATGTATAATGAATATTAAAGGGCTCCCTCATTTGGATGAGATAATCATACAAGGAATTATCTTTTGTGCTGTTCTTAAATCCGATTTGTGCTCTGGCAACGCCGATTGTGTGCATTTCGCCAAGTTTACGATGGAGCATAAAGGTATAGAATTTGATAAAATGAAAGATTTCAATTATATGAAATCAGAAAATGTATGGTATGAGTACTTCGTCCTAGAATCTTTTGAGCTAAATGGGGACAGTTTGCTGCAAGTTAGGTTGGTTACAGATTTTCAGTTGTCCATCAAAAGTTTTGGAGTTCATATTATACACAAGCATGAAGAGAATGCAAACGATCAGCCAGAAATGACCCACGTGGAGTCTTGTTTCAGTTTTCGAGAACTTGTTAATTGTTTCCCGAAAATTTCATCCACACAGGATGAATCATCAACACAGGATGAATCATCCACAGAGGATGAATCAGATGAAGAAAGTGAAAATTCAGAGTGTTCAATCATAGAGGAGTCAGTGGTGTCAGTGGTGAAAAGGCTTGCAACTTGGAATCCAATTGTTATCCACAACAGATAAGGAGTTCTTTTTCAGTTACAATTTGGTATTTTCTCTTGCAATTTTGGGAACTATGTAGCAATTATGGACTTTTTCCCTTCCTATTCATGAATTATAATTTTCTTGAGGAAGTTTTCTACATGGTGTTTTTTAATCAAATTGTGTGCTCTTTATGTGATTTAGAAATTTTAGTACTTATGGTTTTTTTTTTTTTTTTAAGTAAAATTCCCTCCTATTGCTCCTTTAGTGTCAGATTCAATATCCTTTTCATAGGTTTGAATAAATTTTCACAGCTGGCTTATAATTTGCTTAGAGAAGCTCATTATTTTGTCTCTAAACATGTTGAGATCATTCTTTGTTATTTTCTTAGAATCTTAAACCGTATGTTATAACTTGATTGATGAAAGTTGCTACTTTTTTTACATATTTAAAATCGCAGTTTATTTTTTAAAATTATTATTATTATTATTATTATTATTGTTATTATTATTATTATTTTATCAAAAAAACACCTACTTCGAAAACACATTTTCTACGTTTTTCAAATTACAATTTTTTAAGAACGCAATCCCAAACAATCTATATTTTTTATAATTTTGTTTAAAATTATACTTTTTATTTATAAAATCGCAATGACAAATGTACCATAATTGTGTAACGGACTTTAAATCTGCACTTGATGCAGATAGATGCCCTTACCATAACTTAACTACAAGTACAACAAAGTGAATATATAACACCAGTAAATTAAGGTACTGTGGTTTCTAAAAATGTACAAATTCAACAACAGGAATATGATACACTGCCGGTCAATTCCATTCATCTCTCGAGCATCATTTTGGAAATGTGAGGGCGTCTCATCTTCAGATGGCAAAAATATTTGCATTCAACCTACACAAAGCCGCAGAGATGTGAGGCATAATACATGCCCACCAAAATAAAACAAAAGAACATAATATGCTTCAATAGAACTTCAACCAACGTCATAGCATTGGGAAGTGCTATATATACCTATAAAAACATTGATTCATTCAAGCCACATTTAAAGAGTGAAAATATATAACTCCAATCTGTTTAAAGGCTCCATATTGGTTAAGGATGTCAGAATTGGAGGCTCCAAACTCAGAAATGGAAAAGGTTTATGCTTTTAAGAATAAGTTGAAAATTTTAAACCAGTTCTGACCAAATATTGTAAGTTTGACCAAATATTGTCCTTCCTTGAAAGATAAACGTCAATTAAGTTTAACAATTGCTTCTGATTTTGAGTGTAAATCTATATGTTGAAATAATTAGAAACTTTTGGATTTCAGATGTGGGGAAGAAAATTGATGTGATAATGAAATTCAAAACAAAAATGTAACATATAGATCGAGCATTTTGAGGATAATTTCTCACCAATAATTTCATGGTTTCCAGGTTAATTTGAATAACATGGCTCAAACCGAGTTATATGTACGATGGACTGTAAGTTGGCTTCTTTCTTTTCATGATATAACTTAAATAAACATTAGGAATTAATCCCCAACAAAGCACTATTATATATTACATATGCCATATTCTAGGTTGGTGGGTCAGTAGTCCCAAGAAAATTTTTTAAACTGGTCATGTTCGTACACATTAGGGCATGGGGTTTGAATCCTGCAGTAATGGAAATCTCAATGCCTAATTAATGTAAACAACAATAGGTCTCATTCATGTTTTGATTGGGCTAGGTTAGCTTATGACTCAATTGGATTTGATGAAGCACTTGCAGTTCACACTGTCTAGACCCCTCTTGTGTCGCCCCCTCCTACCCTTTTTGAATAGAAAAAAATAAAAATAAATTGCATACATGCTTATCAAACGAAGAGATCATCTTGAGTTTCGAGCTAATTCTTAGCATGCATCCACGTGTCAAATTGCGAATCAAGCTATATGTGGTTGTAAGAGGGGAGGAGGAACAGCCGGGTGTCAAATTGCGAATCAAGCTATATGTGGTTGTAAGAGGGGAGGAGGAACAGCCGGGTGTTACAATCTCGATTGTCCTGGTTTCGTGCAAGTAAACCATAAAGTTGCACTTGGGTCTTTAATAAGGTCTGTTTCAACCAACGGTGGGAAGCAATTAATACGAAATAAATGTTAAAATATATAAAGTAAATTCTCTTTACATTTTTGGTGTAAATTCATTTTTCTATTTGAGTAAATTGTCTTTACATATTTCTCACTAAATTCTCCAACTTATGTGCTTCAGCCGTTGGATGACAATTGGTGGGTAAAAGTGCAAGATCAGTTAATTGGATATTGGCCTGGCTCCATCGTCCCAAATTTAAAAAACGGTGCTACCGAAGTTAGCTGGGGGGGACAGGTTTATGACTCATGGCAAACTGGTTGTCGTTCTACATCAACTCAAATGGGGGGTGGGGGTTTTCCGAGTGAAGGTTATGGAAAAGCAAGTTATTTTCGCAATATTCAATAATTGGATGCCTTACGAAATATTAATGATGTTGAACCAAAGACTCTGATACCAAATGTGAATTATCCTATGTGCTATGATGTAAAAGTAGCAAATGATAGGAATGGAGGCTATGGGTTACCATTTCTATTATGGGGGTCCTGGGTATTCAACAGCATGTAATTAGAAAGGGAAGAAGAAAAATTGCTGGTTTATTTAATAAAAATATTTTATTTTCGGAGAATTACTTGAGCAGCATTTGAGCATTACATATTCATTTGATGAAGGTAGTCCTTTTTTTTTTTTTTTGTAACAAGACATCCATTAACAAACCAAGGGGCCAAAGGCCTTACAACAGGAGAAAGAAAGAGAGGGGGGTGGATCCTTTCCACTACATAAGGGGATTGAAGGAGGGGGGGGAAAATAAGTGGGAATGCAGCCCGAGAACACTCTTGCCGCGGCCCAATAAGCCACATGGTGGGCGCAGAAGTTTGCACTTCTGTGAATTTTCTTTGCCTCCCAAAGAGGGGAGGCTTTAAGGAGTAACAAAGAGTTGGCAATCACTGATTGTATATGCCAGTCAAAAGTGATGGAAGGGTTTTGCAAAGCATCAATAATCACCGATGAGTCACCTTCAAGAGAGAAACTTGAGAGCTTCAAAGAGGCTGCTAAGGAGGCAGCAAGCTGAGCTGCAAGAGCTTCACCATAGATGGGATCACATGGAGGATTTATTTGGGAAATAGCCTTAACAATGTGACCCTTTGAATCTCTGCAAACAGCAGCCTGCACTGAAAATTTTTCCCTTATAGCAGTGTCAAAATTGATCTTGTGTGAACCTGCTGGGGGAGGAAACCAGAATTCTTTTACAGTAATAGGGGAGGAATACTTCCAAGCTGCTGCATGATCCAGAGATGTTCTTTTGATGGAGCTAGCCAAAGAAATGATATCTGGAATAATGCCTTCATGCACTGCTTTATTTCTAGAAAACCAGAGAAGATCACATAAAACCGAAGCATAAATTTGAAACAAGTGAGAATCAGCTTTAGGAATACCAAAAGAGGAAAAAGGATAGATGATGCCTTTTATCCAGTCTGGGAGACTAAGAGAGGACCAAGCTAAGGAATCAAGAGGCCAAAAAGAGGATCTCCATGCAACTCTAGCAAAAATGCAACGAAAGAAGAGATGGGAAAGAGAATCCTCTTCTGAGCTGCAAAGAGGGCAAAGGGATTCTGAATTAGGGATATTGAAGATAGCTTTCAGCCTGATTTTAGAGGGGAGAATGTCCCAAGCAATTTTCCAGAGAAACAAAATCAGCCTAGCATTAAGCTTTAGCTTCCATAAAGCCTTCCAAGAGCTAGACTCAAGAGGAGAAATGACAGTAGAGGTTCTAGAGTTGCTAATCAACCTAAAAGCTGAGCAGGTAGAAAAATTGCCATTTGAGGAGGGGGTCCAAAGAAAAGAAGTGGAAATGTTAGGGCTGATTGGAATCTTTAGAATTTCTTTGACACAAGGGGAAGTGAACAAAGAGACCAGAAGAGGGAGATTCCAACAGCCATTTGGGGTAATGAGATCCGATATAATCAAGTCAGGATAAGAGGACCTACTCAGAAGAAGAGGAGTGGGGGTGAAAAAAGGCACAGTAGGAATCCAGGAGGAGTTCCAAACAGAAAGGGAGGAAAATCTATGAATCCTATGGCAAGCACCTTGAGAGATGATTGGCTTAGACTTTAAAATGCCTTTCCACAGCCATGAAGAGGAAGAAAGGGAAGAGGGGGAGAGGAAAGATTCAGATTGGAGATACTTACCTGAGAGCTGGGACACCCAAAGAGAGTCTGAACCCGTGAGGAGCTTCCAACCAAGCTTTGATATGAGGGCTAGATTCACATCTTTCATCCTCCTAATGCCTAAGCCACCAAAAACTTTGGGGGTGCAGATAGAGTTCCAAGACTTGAGAGAGAGATTCCTGGTTTTTGATGAGGGAAATCCCCACCAAAATTTTTTGAAAGCCTTGTCTAACTGGCTGCAGAGACTCTTTGGGAGCAGGAAAGTGCTCATGGCATAGGAAGGGATGGCTGCAGCCACAGAATTGATAAGCATCAACCTTCCAGCTTGAGAGAGGGACTTTGCACGCCATCCATCCATCTTAGATTTAACTCTATCAAGGATATTGAGGAAAGCTGCTTTTTTGGAATTGCCTAAGAGGATAGGGAGACCAAGATAAATAGACTTTGATGGGTTTTTTGAGTAGGGCAAGATATCAAGAATCATTGCAGCAGTGGTGAGGTTGGTGTTTTTTGAGAATCTTATAGAAGATTTTCCATTGTTAATGGATTGGCCAGACCAGAGGCAGTATTTCTTAAGGCAAGAACAGATACTATTGGTTCTTTGAGGGTGGCTTTACCAAAGATCAAGAGATCATCAGCAAAAAGGAGGTGGTGGATGGCTGGGGTATTCCTGGAGATTTTCAGCCCTTTGATGTTTCCTAGAGTTTCTTCTCTAAACAGCAATCTAGATAGGACTTCTGTGCCTAAGATGAAAAGGAATGGAGAGAGGGGATCACCTTGGCGAAGGCCTCTCTTGGGGGAAAACTGACCAAAGGGGCTTCCATTAATAAGAATGGAGAAAGAAGAAGAGGAGATGCAAAGTCTGATCCAGTTAATCCAAGATGGATGGAATCCCAACTTCTTCATAACAGATAATATGAAATCCCATTCCATTTTGTCAAAAGCTTTCTCCATATCCATATGAAGAAACATGAAACCCCCTTTCCCTTTTTTGCTTTTGAAAGAATGCAGAAGCTCATGGGCCAGAATGGTGTTGTCTTGGATATTTCTGGAAGGAACAAAAGCTGATTGCAGGGGAGATATGATCTTGGGGAGCAAAGTCTTCAATCTAGTAGCCAAAATTTTTGTAATAATTTTGTAGACAATGTTACACAAGCTGATAGGCCGAAAATGGTGCACTGAATGAGAACCCTGCTGCTTTGGAATCAAAGCAATGTGAGAGTGATTTTGCTCCTGCTGCAGATGATGATTCTGGAAAAAATTTCTAATGCAAACAAGAACATCAGTTTTGACAATGGACCAGTATTTCTTATAAAAGAGAGCTGTGAACCCATCCGGACCAGGAGCTTTAGTTGATCCTAAACTGGAGAGGGCTTGAACCACCTCTTCTTCAGGAGGTAAGCACATAAGAAAGAGTTGTCCTCTGCAGAGACAACAGGATCAAAAAGACTAAGCATATCTTCTTCAATAGGAGGAACCGAGGAGGAGAACAAATTGGAGAAATGGGACACAAAATTCCCTCCAATTTCAGCTCTATCAGAAATCCATGCCCCTTCATTTGTCTTCAAAAAGTTTACTGCATTTGATCTTCTTCTAATCAGAGTAGAGGAGTGGAAAAATCTGGTGTTGAGATCCTTACACTGCAACCAAGTTTCTCTGGATTTTGACCTCCAAAGAGATTCTTCTTTAATCAATAAACCATCAAGTTCTTTTTTCAGCAGAGATTCTTGCAAGCTAGCTTGGGAGCTAGGAGGGGAAGTCTGGATCTGATCAATCTTAAACAGAGAGGACTTGATCTTTGCTTGAATGTTACCAAAAATAAGGTTGTTCCACCTTTTAAGGGCTGCTTTAGTTTGAGCCAGCTTCTTCACCAGAACAAGGCCTGGAGGGCCAGAAACCAAATGCTTCCAAGTAGCTGCAATGACCAGACCACAAGAGGGATCCAGAGTCCAGAATTCTTCAAATTTGAAAGGTCTAGGCAAAAAGGAGGAGGTAGTATTAGTGTTTAGAGAGATGGGGTTATGATCTGAGATGGAGGCCGGGAGATGGATAAGAGAGAAATCAGGGTGAAGATGAACCCACTCTAGGGAGGCTAAACCTCTATCAAGCCTTTCTTTAATAGTAGCAAAACCTTTTCTATTGTTGCACCAAGTGAAGGGGTTACCAACAAAGCCAAGGTCCACCATGCCATGCTGATCTATAAAGTTTCTGAAGGGACAGTGGGAGGAGCTAGCAACAGGTCTGCCTCCAAGTTTTTCAGATTGATCCAGCACAAAGTTGAAATCACCAATGCAGAGCCATGGACTAACAAAAGCCTCACCAGCAGCAGTGAGAGAGTCCCAGAAGGCTAGTTTGTTTTTCTTTTCTGAGGGGCCATAAATACAAGATAGGATCCAGGGGCAGTTGGGAGGGTCAGAATAACACCAAGCAGTGATGTTGTTCTTATTTGTGAGAAAGCTTTCTAGTTCCACGCCTAACCTCCAGGCAAGAACAAGACCACCACTAGAACCAATTGAAGCAACTTGAGTCATCAAGTAGAAACCAAGACGATTCAGAATAGAGGAGACTTGAGAAGGAGAAGTTTTTGTTTCAGAGAGAAAGAGAACATCAGGGCTATTGGCTCTGATCAAAGCCCTGAGACCACGAACTGCAGCAGGGCGAGAAATCCCTCTGCAGTTCCAAGATAAAATCTTCATATGCTGCTGGGGGACACCACATGGTCCCCTAATTCAGTGGATACAATATTAATTGGCACAACAGAGGCAGCAAGAGAGATAGAAGGTATAACCTTTTTCTTTTTTCTAGAAGCTTTGAAGAAAGACCTTGCTGGGAGCTGCAGAAATTTGTTTGGAATGGAGTCCATAGGAGTGGGAGATTCCAACTCATCAGGTGTGAGAGCTATCAGAGGCGAGCTACAAGAGCCTTTCTTACATGGGAGAAGATCCCCAGTCAGCCTAGCTCTTTTCTTTTTAACCAGAGGAGGGTTATAACCTGGAGGGGAAGGCTTTACAGGTTTGTGTAGGCGTGGTGGGAAGAGGGAAGAACGAGTGTTTTTTGAGGGGCTAGCTTTTTTGGAATTGTTTGAAATTTTTTTCCCGGGTAGAGTTGAAGGGTTAGTTAATACCGTTGGCTTGAAAGTGAATTCTGATGTGGAGGGGAGAGGTAGAGACATGTTTGGGCTTAATGGGAGACTAATGAATAGAGAAGGTTGGGCTTTAGTGGAGGGCCCAGGTAGATCCTGGTTCGAAACTAACGAGCATTGGGAGTGAGGAGATAACTGTTTTGGAGGTTGGGATATGGGATGGATAAGAGATTGATGTGGAGTTGGTGGTATGGCTGTGTTGTCCAGAACAGTAGCGGTGGAGGGGATAAAGGTGATGGCATTTATTGAAGGAGTTGGTGGTATGGCTGTGTTGTCCTGAGCAGAAGCGGTGGAGGGGATAAAGGTGATGGCATTTAATGAAGGAGAGGTGGGGAGTGATGTCACAAATGTTTGAGATATTTTCTGCTGCATGAGACGTGTAGAGTCTAGCTGAGTTTGGGCATTGTGAACAGGAGTTCGGCTAGCTTCACTAGACTGAGTTAACTCATTTGTCCTATTTTGAGAAGATGAAGGTTGTGTTTGGGTTATGGCAATGGCAGGGCAGGTTTTTGTAATGGGGAAGTTTGACAGCATGTTAGAGAAGATGTTAACTTGGAGAGAAACAGCATACTTCTCAGGAAATCTATCTTCGGGTGGAGCAGTGCAATGGAAGAGTTTATGACCAATCCTTCCACAAGAAGAGCAGTATATATCCAATCTCTCATATTTCAGAAAAATCCAGAGAGACTCACCTCCATCTCTACGAAAAATGAACCCAGGCTTCAGAGGGTTCCCCACTTCAATGTCCACAAGAAGCCTTAGAAAGCTTCTAAACGTTTTCTTTTCACCACTTAAAGCATCTACCTTGATAAGCTTTCCCAGGCCTTTCCCAAAAGAAATGGCAATCTTTGTAGTCATATTGATTAGAGGAAGACCGTGAACTTGGATCCAAAAGGGGGCTTTGTTGAAAGGTAGTTCCCCTAAAGTAGCTTGAGGATGCCATTGCTGGAGAATGATGAGGAAGCCATTGACATTCCAAGTGACTTGTTTCTGAATTCTTGCTAGGTGTTCAGGCTTGGAAAGTTTGAACAGAAATTTGTTAGGTCCTAAAACAGCATGCGAGAAGGGGACGGCAAATTCCCAAGCTTTTGAAAGGGCTGCAAAGACAGCCTGGTTGCTTTAAGTTCATTTTGATACTACAAGGAGTTAATTGTAAATCAGGTAAACCACAAGGACTATTTTTTTTTTTTTTTTTTTTTAAATACAAGACTACATTTTGTCTACATTAAATTTGGTAATTTACAAGGGAACAGATCCCATACATCATGAAGTGAATCATGGGTTGAGGGGCTGCCCTAGGTATGCTGATGGAGAGTAATTAACATGCAATCCTATGAAACATGGAGGAAGAAATCAGGGGATTGTTTCCTTACTTGGATATGCTTGACTTGATCAGATTTTATCTTCTAACACAATCCAACAATTTCGTTGCAATGGCTTTATTTCCTCTTTCTTATTTTTCATCTCATTTCTTCCATGTGGTTTAGTTGGTAGCAGGCGCATGAGGGTACTGTTTGTAGGAGAAAGGCATTCTTGTGAGGACTTTTATAGCGTGCGTTCACTAAAGTTTGAAACAGACATGTATATCATCGTCATTCTATGTACGTTTGCTTCTTCTTTTTATCCTCATGGCATGCGTGCCTACTTTAAGTCTTTTGTCCAAGGATGTGCAATATTGTGAAAGTGAGCATAATTACATAAATAATTCTGGAAGTCACTTTTATGTCTCTTTTGTATCACTTTAAAAATAATATGACTTCTAAAATCAAGTTTGCTTGGATTTACTTCCGGAAAAGCAAAGTGATCCAGTGAAAGGAAGAGGTTAAGATAATCAAAGGATGGATCACCAATTGTACTACATTGATCTTCTCGCTTTCAAGAAATAATTAATTAAAGTCTCATCAGAGATGGTAGAGGAAATAAACATTGAGAAAATTAAAGCCTTTCATATGGCTTTGGATGTCTACATATATAGTGTATGACATATTTATTTAATAAAAGAATTGAAGTGTTTTATTTTCTGAGAATTACTTGAGCTTTTGAACATTGCAAATGTATTTGGAATACATACGTCAAGTCTTTTAATGGCAGGGCCTATAAACAAACGTATTTTACTGGGTATATAGTGGACAAACAACGAATTAAAATTTGGCCTAAACACAATACACCTTCACCATTTGATGCAAAAATTATGGAGTTGTTAACTCTAATCTTAAACGTCTTAGTGGCCGTCCCTTTCAGCAAACCACTAGCTAGCATCTTAATTAATAGAACGTAAGTGAGCTGGCCGTGTGTGAACGTGTTGACTGATTGTTAGAGCAGCTTTAATCAACAATAACGTGTGTTGAATGATTGTTAATTTATATCGAAATGACAGTAAATTTTTTCGGAATAAAAGCCACTACAAAAAATGTTTTTTTCCTTGACCAGCAGTTTTTGATGTGTAAGGTGATCTGACATGTCAGTAAATTTTATTGGCGTGTGTCGAGCGTTAAAATTTTTGAATGTCAAAAACAGAAATTTTTTGACTTCACTTTTAATATGTCAATAATTTTTGACATGTCAGAAAAATTTTCTGAAGTGTTATTTTCTAACATGTCAAAATTTTTTCAGACGTGGTAGGAGTGACACGTCAGAAAATTTTATGACGTGTTAAATCTGTCACGTCAAAATTTTTTTTGATGTGCTAGATTTAACACGTCAAAAAAATTTCTGATGTGCTAGAAAATGACAGGTCAGGAAATTTGTCTGACGTGCCACTTTCTGACACGTCAAAAATTAGTGACGTGTCATTTTCTGACACGTCAGAAAATTTCTAACGTGTCAAATGTTATGATACGTCAAAAAATTGTGACATGTCATAACTTGACACGTCAAAAAAATTGGCCTGTTTTAAAATTTGGTTTTTTCCTCACCCTACATATTTTTTGAATTTTTTTGGGGCTGTACCCGAATTTTGGATTATAATTAACCTGATATACAATTTATCCATTGATCCATGCAAATAAATAATACATATTCATCGATCCATGCAAATAACATAATTCATATCCATCAACGTCGATCACAGACTATCAACCAAAACCAGCTTCAAGACACAAATAAAGACATATATACCAAGTGCGAATGGCCAACCACAAAAACTATACACCAATAAAACTATCTCTGTTATCATATATATATATATATATATATATATACACACGTACATCAAGAAAACTATCACAAATACAATTACATCAACAAAGTAACTTATGTACACTAAGTGCGAATGGCCAACCGAATTTCTTCAATCCAAGTTATCGTCGATATCAATAGCATCCTCTTCATGATTGCTACTAGCTGCAAATGATATAACAAACAATCACCAAGCAACATTCTAGAATATTATCAAGTCTTAATCATTGAGCAACGTCACTATGTAAACAAAGGTCATCATACTCAACAAATTCAGATTTATATCTACACCCCAACATATTTTTGTGATCAAATCAAATGCACCAAACAATATTTTACAAGGACCATAGTGGTCCATCTCATAATACCAAATACTTCAAATGCAAAATTCTAACCCACATCCACCAGCAAACCAACCATGATATAAACCAAATTCAACAGGATTTGCAACATAATTAATGAGAATGACTGTAACATATCCAAACTTTAAATTCAGTTCTAAAATTACATTGACCATTAAAAAATGTCATTACCTGATCCATTATCGACCGACGATCTCACAATCACAAAGGGTGGGGAAGCTCTCTCTGGCACTCCCTTGTATTGAGTCACTTCGGGCCCAGAGCTCGACCGCATCATTTCCTCGAGCTAGCGAAAACGGGCCTCAAACATTGCCGCCATTTGAGCCTCCTTTTTAGCTAAGTGCGTATCTTTCATAGCCATCTGCTCTGCCACTTGCTGAGCTATCCGCGCAGCTGTCTGCTCCCGCTCTATGGCCAACAAGGCATCCATCTCTGCCTTGTGCTTTGCCCTCTCCGCCTTAAGCGCACTGTCAAGAAGTTCTTGTGAGACAGTGGAGTGCCTGGTGTTTTGTGACCATGCCTGTAATGGTGTATAGTATGAGTGTATGTAGCCCCGCACAGGCATAATATTTAGTCCAGCCTATCGAACCCTACTAGCGTACTCAGGCTTATTTCTAAGCACCTGGGTGTACGCGTCGTTTGGCGCCCACCTGACCGTCCCCTCTGTCACCCTTGACGATGCTGTAGGGTCAGTGGGTATAAGCTCCTCCATCCTCTCCTGTATATTACATTAATTATTGGGTCAATGGGTCATACAACTGTTAATCACAAATAAATTATCACATATATAAGTAATACACATCTCTCCTTGACTATGTCATTCGAATATCGACCATCTTTCTTCTTGTGTGTGCGGATGTAAGCCTGTGTACGAGTAGGAGAAGTGCCCACACGAATGGTCTGCCGAAAAAATAGAACATACAGATATGTTTATGTTTATATATATATATATATCAAATGTTTATATTTATAAGTATAGGGTAAATTACACACATACCTCTTCATATGTCACCTTGGCGTAGCTCTTTGACCCGGTGCAATGGGACGTATTGTTCAACACTCGCAAGCTCTTCATATACGCCGCATACTCTTATACAATTGACATTCTTAATATGTTAATACTAACACAATTACAATTAATTAAACTATAAAAAATTATAGTATAACTCATGACTTACCTTGTTCTTCTGGCTACACCATTTATCCAACAAGATGGTCAAGTCGACGGCGTTGTACTTGGCGAGCCTTTCTTGCTCCACTCTCGCCGGTACGGTGACTGGAGTATCGTCTGTTGTCATGGCAAGAACTTTTTTTAAGTCGTGCCTCCAAGTCCTCAGCTTGGTGCCATATCATGGAACGAGTGCTTCTTTACGGCAGCCAAGTTGCACTCGGGTAG
>NC_081550.1:1709109-1731658 GCF_901000735.1 Corylus avellana
AGCTTAAATGTCCCTGCCAATTATCCAGTTGGAATAGAATCTCCTGTTAAAGACATCAATGCACTTTTAAGTATTGGAAAGAGTGACAAACGAATGGTAGGAATATTTGGAGTTGGTGGAATTGGTAAGACAACTATTGCCGAAGCGATCTATAACTCGATTGCTCACCAATTTGAAGATAAGTGTTTTCTTGAAAATGTTAGAGAAAATTCAAAGCAAGAGTATGGTCTACTCAAGTTGCAAGAGAAACTTCTTTCTCAGATCCTACGTGACTCAAATTTGAAGGTTCGCACTGTTAATCTAGGAAAAGATGCCATAAAGAAAAGACTTTGCATGAAAAAGGTTCTTTTAGTTCTCGATGATGTGGATGATTTGATCCAATTAGAAGCATTATCCGGAGAACTTGATTGGTTTGGTTTGGAAAGTAGAATCATCATAACAACTAGAGATAAGCAGTTATTAGCTACGCATGGAGTTGATTTAAGACACAAGATGAATGAATTGCGGGACTGTGAAGCTCTTAAAGTATTTAGTCGACACGCCTTCCATAGTGACAAACCTAATGACGATTTTGTGGAACTCACAGAACATGCATTATGTTATGCTGGGGGCAACCCACTAGCTTTAAAAGTGGTAGGTTCAAATCTATATGGAAAAGGCATAAATTTTTGGAAAAGTGAATTGGAAAAGTACAAAAAAATTCCCCACACAAGAATTTATAATGTTCTTAAAATAAGTTATGATGGATTGGAGGAAAATGAGAAAAATATTTTCCTTGACATTGCTTGTTTCTTCAAAGGGAAGGATGCTTCATATGTCACTCATATACTCGACAGTTGCGATTTCTATCCGCATAGTGGTATCAAAGTACTTATTGATAAGTCTCTAATACATATTCACTGTGGTAATTTGGTCATGCATGACTTGCTACAAGATATGGGTAGAGAAATAGTTCGTCAAGAGTCACTCAACAAACCTGGCAATCGCAGTAGATTATGGCATCATGAAGACGTCCGTTATGTGCTAGAAAAAAATGCGGTAAGACTCATAAAAACACCCTTTTAAATGTACATTTTGCAAAAATTGATAGAAAAATATCCACATACTTGCGCACACACATATACATGCACCATCCATCTCAAAACAAAGTATTTGGATGTACTTCAGTCCAAAAGAATAAATAAATCATCAATGAAATTGTCTTTTACTCTATTTCAAAGATTGATATAGTTTTTATGAGTGCTGTGCTTTTTATTTTATAAATATGGAAATACTTTTTATGAGTATTGTACTTTTTATATTATAAGTAAGTTAGAATAATAAGTTAATATGAGAAAAAAAAAATTGACATCTTGAATTTGATCACTTACTTTGAGAAACATTCTAATAATAAAAGTAAATTATCTATTATGAAAATCTTTTTTTTTTTTTTTTTTTTTTTTTAAAAAAAAAAGCAACATAGGTTGCTAGATTGATGGAATATAAGTTTGCTTCATTTTCATAAAATAATGTGTGTATATATAAGAATAAAATTATAATTCTAGCAAGTGATAAAATATGAAAAACTTCATGTTTTGATTTTGTTGACACACTTATGTATTGTCTTCACAGGGAACAGAAAATATTAAAGGCATATTAGTGGACTTGCCGGAACGAGACTTGATACAGTGGAAATCCGATACATTTGAGAACATGGAAGGGCTTAGATATTTTATATGTCGTAATGCAGAGTTTTCTGAAGAGCCTACTTATGTCCCTGATGAGTTAAGAGTGCTTGATTGGATAGAATATCCTTTGCAATCTCTACCATCCAATTTTCATGGACGGAAACTCACTATTCTACGAATATGTAATGGCCACTTCAAAGGAGTCAAGGAAGGATTTAAGGTATGATTGATATTTTTAATGTTTTTTTCTTTAGAATTATGTTGTAAACTTCTTTGAAGCTTATTTCATTCTATTTTTATTTTGCAGAATTTACCAAACCTGACTATTATGGAACTCATTGCACTTGAAAACCTAACTGAAATTCCTGATATTTCAAGAATCCCAAATTTACAAAAATTACATATTTCTGATTGCAAAAGTTTAGTTGAGGTTCATGACTCTGTTGGATCCCTTGATAAGCTTGTCTGGCTGTCATTTTTCAATTGCTCTAATCTTATTAGTTTGCCAAAAAGCCTCAAGGTGAAGTCTGGGGGAGGTCTTTATTTTCTAGGTTGTTCAAGGCTCGAGACCTTTCCTGAAATTGAGTGTAAAATGGAACAATATAGTTTAACTTTAGACGTATTTGATTGCATAAACCTTATCCATCTTCCAAGTAGCATTTTTCAGTTGAAGTTCATCTCGCTTTCTGTCTTATGCTGTCCAAAACTCGTTATGACTCCGACAAATGTGAGGGATGAAAGACAATCCCCAGAGGAAAGTAGAGATTTATTCTTATCACCTCCTTTACTGAATTCAAGCATTTCCGATGTTGGTTGTTCGTATTCGGCACAAACAGGACTGAAGCTTGATAGAATTCATGCCTCTTTTGATATCTTAACCATATCAGGGAGTGAAATTGTTAGTCTGCCTGCATGGTTCAAAACATTTATCAGATTGAGGGTGCTTCGGTTGGAAGGATGCAAGCAACTTCAAGAAATTCTAGAACTTCCAGCAAATATAGTAGAAGTAAGTGCCTGCAGATGTGTTTCATTGGAAAGTTTCCCACAAATATCAAGAGAAAATCAATTCAATACAAGTCAGTTGCCATCGTTAGAGTGGATTGACTTGAGTGACTGCTATAAAATGGCTGACAAAATAGGGAAGGTGGAAGATTTTGTATTGGATAAGGTATGTCTCTCTCTTATGTACGTGTTTGTATGTGTCTTGGTTTATGGTTTATACTTATGAAAATTCATGATATTCGTTTAATAGGTACATTATAAGGACTCTTTTGCTGGTGGAATTATATTTCCTGGAAATAAGATACCAGATTGGTTTCGCCATCGTATGGGCTGTCCAATGGGGAGTCGCACATGTATAATGGATATTAAAGGGCTCCCTCATTTGGATGAGATCCAAGGAATTGTTTTTTGTGCTGTTCTTCAACCCTTTTCTAACCGCATCATCAATGAAGATGCTCGGTTTACGATGAGGAATAGAGGAAGAGATATTCATAAATTGAGAGATTTCATTGATATGAAATCAAAAAATGTATGGTATGAGTACTTCTTCCAAGAATCTTTTGAGCTAAAAGGGGATTGTTTGCAAGTTAGGTTGGTTACAAATCCAGAGTTGACCATCAGAAGTTTCGGAGTTCATATTATACACAAGCATGAAGAGAATGCGAACGATCATCCAAATATGCCCCTCGTGGAGTCTTTCTCTTTTGATGAAATTAATCATGACTGGAAAATTTCATCCATACAGGATGAATCAGATGAAGAATGTGAAAATTCAGTGGGTTCACTTACAAAGGATGAATCAGATGAAGAGCGGCTTGAATTGAGTGAGTGCGCTAAAATGGTTCAGAAAATAGGGAATGATCAGGTGGAAGAGTTTTTATTGGAGAAGGTATGTCTCTCTCTTATGTACATGTTTGTATGTGTCTTGGTTTATGGGTCATACTCATGAAAATTCCTGATATTCGTTTAATAGGTACATTCTAAGGACTCTTTTGATGGACGAATTTTTTCTGGAAATAGGATACCAGACTGGTTCCGCCATCCTATGAAGTGTCGAATCGGGTGGAGTAACTCATGTATAATGAATATTAAAGGGCTCCCTCATTTGGATGAGGTACTCATACAAGGAATTATCTTCTGTGCTGTTCTTAAATCCGATTTGTGCTCCGGCAACGCCGATTGTGTGCATTCCGCCAAGTTTACGATGGAGCATAAAGGTATAGAATTTGATAAAATGAAAGATTTCAATTATATGAAATCAGAAAATGTATGGTATGAGTACTTCCAAGAATCTTTTGAGCTAAATGGGGACAGTTTGCTGCAAGTTAGGTTGGTTACAGATTTTCAGTTGTCCATCAAAAGTTTTGGAGTTCATATTATACACAAGCATGAAGAGAATGCAAACAATCAGCCAGAAATGACCCACGTGGAGTCTTGTTTCAGTTTTCGAGAACTTGTTAATTGTTTCCCGAAAATTTCATCCACACAGGATGAATCATCCACAGAGGATGAATCAGATGAAGAAAGTGAAAATTCAGAGTGTTCAATCATAGAGGAGTCAGTGGTGTCAGAGGTGAAAAGGCTTGCAACTTGGAATCCAGTTGTTATCCACAACAGATAAGGAGTTCTTTTTCAGTTACAATTTGGTATTTTCTCTTGAAATTTTGGGAACTATGTAGTAATTATGGACTTTTTCCCTTCCTATTCATGAATTATAATTTCCTTGAGGAAGTTTTCTACATGGTGTTTTTTAATCAAATTGTGTGCTCTTTATGTGATTTAGAAATTTTAGTACTTATGGTTTTTTTTTTTTTAAGTAAAACTCCCTCCTATTGCTCCTTTAGTGTCAGATTCATTATCCTTTTCATAGGTTTGAATAAATTTTCACAAGTGGCTTATAATTTGCTTAGAGAAGCTCATTATTTTGTCTCTAAACAGGTTGAGATCATTCTTTGTTATTTTCTTAGAATCTTAATCCGTATGTTATAACTTGATTGATGAAAGTTGCTACTTTTTTTACATATTTAAAATCGCAGTTTATTCTTTAAAATTATTATAATTATTATTATTATTATTGTTATTATTATTATTATTTTATCAAAAAAACACCTACTTGCATGCAATTTGAAAACACATTTTCTACGTTTTTCAAATTACAATTTTTTAAGAACGCAATCCCAAACAATCTATATTTTTACAATTTTATTTAAAATTATACTTTTTATTTATAAAATCGCAATGACAAATATACCCTAATTGTGTAACGGACTTTAAATCTGCACTTGATGCAGATAGATGCCCTTACCATAACTTAACTACAAGTACAACAAAGTGAATATATAACACCAGTAAATTAAGGTACTGTGGTTTCTAAAAATGTACAAATTCAACAACAGGAATATGATACACTGCCGGTCAATTCCATTCATCTCTCGAGCATCATTTTGGAAATGTGAAGGCGTCTCATCTTCAGATGGCAGAAATATTTGCATTCAACCTACAGAAAGCCGCAGAGATGTGAGGCATAATACATGCCCACCAAAATAAAACAAAAGAACATAATATGCTTCAATAGAACTTCAACCAACGTCATAGCATTGGGAAGTGCTATATATACCTATAAAAACATTGATTCATTCAAGCCACATTTAAAGAGTGAAAATATATAACTCCAATCTGTTTAAAGGACTCCATGTTGGTTAAGGATGTCAGAATTGGAGGCTCCAAACTCAGAAATGGAAAAGGTTTATGCTTTTAAGAATAAGTTGAAAATTTTAAACCAGTTCTGACCACATTCCTCAAATGAGAATTATGTTTTAGCTTCAATATAGATGGAAAGATTTGTCATTTCAAAATTCCAGATCAGAAGTTATCTTACTATGACAAGTTTTTTGGCAAAAAGAAAAAGGTGACAACAGAAATCAAATGTAAAAACTTGTTGTAGTGGTATCATTGAGAACAAGTACAAAAAAATTGCATGTAACTTACTAAAGCCATCTCTTTTGAGGGGTTACATCCTTGGATCCAGTTAAATGTCGCCTTCTACTCTTTCTTGAAGAATCTCCAAGTTTTTGCCTCGAAGATGAAATTGAATCAGATTTCCAATTTGTAGATATTTCTTTAAGTGGACTTATTGATCGAGATTTTGAGCTCTGATCTGTTGGTCTCACAAAAGAACCTGAGGATTTTGCTGGCGCTGACATCTGGTTTCTTGTAGAAGAAGAGTAGCTATTCTTAACAGAAATTACCTCAACTTTAGCAACAGGAGCATGTGGTTGATTCGAAGGGGAAGAGTCTGAATCAGAAGATGAAGGGCTAGTAGTACTATCCATATCATATAGGAGATTTTCTGCCATGTGTGGACGCTGCTCATTGTTTGAGTTTGAGTCTGAAGAAGGAAACGTGGATCTCCGAAGTCTAGTAAAGTGAACCACCTGCTTTTAATTATACTATTAGTTACAAAGTTCAGAACATAACGACCAAAATTTTATTAGACACAACATTAATTACATGGAAATTCTTCAAGTAAACACAAGCAAATATTGTTGCACATTGCTCATTGCAGAGTTAGAGCACATGCCTCTTTTTTTCTAAAATGCAAAACTTATTCACATTGAATTTCAGATGTGTAGAAGGAATTCAAACCCTTTGCTAAGTCCATTAGAATTGATGGACCTTTTTACATTATAAGCAATTTTTCCATCATTTCATGTGAAAGGGTACTGCATAATATTACTAGATCATTATACACAACAAAAACCTAGAAAGGGAACGAGTAAAAAGGGAATGGAGGGAGATTGTAAATACTGCTTTTACTTTTTTCAATGAACTCCTCAAACTCTACAACCACTAGATTCCTGCCACCTGCTATTTACCTTCTGTTCTAGGACAACCATGTCCTTCTTTAGTCTTGTAATTATCGTGTTTTTCCTACGTATAATGTCTTCCAACTCTGCAATCCTCTGTTATAAGGGATATGGATTAAGCAAAGAAAAATTTTCGGTAAGGACGAAATTCAAAGGCACTATAACTGAAACATTACCTTCGAACCAGCAACATCAGATGAGTGGAGTAGAGTGGTTAGCTCCTTTATGGTGGCATCCTTCTCTTCACAGTCCCGCTTGAGGTTGTAACTGTCTTGTTCAATTACTGAGGTGTTCATCTGAGAAAAATGCACCATGACATTCTAATTTACAATATGTATATAGTTACACCAATTATCTTTTTAACCAGCCTTTGTTTGATCACCACCACCACAATGACTCAATGAGGTTTGATAAATGAGGTATACTGATAGAACCAATAGGAGTAAATGAAATGCATGAACAAGAAAAATAGTGCACATTTGCCACCCAAAGTAACGAACCTGGTCTATTAGGCTTAAGAACTTTGACTTATGAAACGCAAGCATGTATGC
The DNA here is from genome assembly GCF_901000735.1 of Corylus avellana. Taxonomy (NCBI): domain Eukaryota; kingdom Viridiplantae; phylum Streptophyta; class Magnoliopsida; order Fagales; family Betulaceae; genus Corylus; species Corylus avellana. The sequence goes on from NC_081550.1 coordinate 1,716,196, forward strand.
AATTACTACCATTTACAAACCTGATCGATATCTAATCTTAACTATGAGATTATATTGTAACAGGCAGGGGCGGACCTACTTGTTGCTTTGAGGGGACGAATGTCCCCCCAAAGTTTTTAAAATTTCCCCCAAAGTATATGGTTTTTTCAAGTTTGTCTCTCTAAAATATTATATTTGTCCCCCCAAATAATATTTTTGTTCCATTTTGCTCCCCTCTTGGCTCTTCCAGCAGAGAAACCTACAAAGCTCCTAGTCTTTTTTTGAGGTCATAGACAAGATAGCATAGCAGGCTGCAAGTGCAGTGACAACTTTTCTTAAGCTGCAGAGAGAAGTACGAAACTTTAAATAAAAAAATTCACAAAAAATCTGACTTTGTAACTAGTTTTCAAAACTTGAAGTTTTTAGATAGAAATATTCTATAAAAAAGTTATAATTTGTCAAAAATGTCTCCATATAGACCTTACTCGTTGGCTTCTAACAAGATCTCTAATTTGGTTTGAGATTTTGAAGCAACTTTACTTGGCTTTGAACTCTATCTAGACTCTAGCGCCATGTCTCTTCTCTGCCGACTGCCATCAAACTCATTACCTAAATGTCTCTTCTCATATAGTCATATTATCATTCTCTCCTCTACTCAGATTATAACAAATGAAAGTTATTGTTCTTTGGATTCAGCCTCTCATTTTATTGCTCATTGCTAAACAGCTAAAAAAGTTGAAGCTTTTTTCTCTCTTCTCCGCGACTCTGCCATCGAACCTACAAAGCTCCCGTAAGGAATTCGACACTCTATAAGGCATTATCTGTTTTTTTATTTTTGTTTTTTATGTGTGTATATGGTGTAGAGAACCAATAAGGTTCTTGGGAGAGTTATAGATTTCTTTCTTTTTTGTTTTTTTCCTACAAGGGCAGAGGCTATCCGACTACAGCAATATTTTTTTTTTAAGAAGGTAACCTTTTATATTTTTTCCATAAAATGACTAGAACTGTCTTTACCCGCATAATTTGCTTTAGTTTTGTAAGTTGCCCTTGTGTGTTATGATTAATAGATATTCTAAAATAATTTTATAGACATAACTTTTGTATATATTAATGACTTATAATTTACTATGAAATTAAATTTGAGACTTCTTTGTTTTTATTTTACATAAATACACACAAACGTGCATATATAGAGAAATTATATATATCTATGTACCTTCGTCCCCCCATACTAAAAGTCCTGGTTCCGCCCCTGGTAACAGGGAAATTCAGAATTAGTGTAATGCTATTGAACCTCCCATTACCTGGATCTCACCAGAAGATGCGACACTTGAAGCCCAATCTGACAAATCAGACATGCGGCGCTCCTCTGGTTCTACTTTGTTTGAGAAACCTAATTTATATTGGAGCATCTCCTCCCCAATGGAGGCTTTCCTAACAGAGCTACCCTGAAACCAAACTTAAGATTCAATAAGGAAAATTCAAGCTATTTAGCAAGGACATTCACTAGCTGCAATTTAATAGTACATTTACAAATTCATAGAAATAAATTATTACCACCAACCCATTATACAGTACACGATGTTGATCACAAAACCAACAACCACAATCAACGAATGTGATCTGATCAGAACCAAAAGCGTCATTACATAATGACTCCACATTCTTGGAGAATGCCATCTCGCCCCTACTACCCAAGTGATCCCTAGCATTATTCACCTGCTCGCACAGACTGTCAAGCTTCTTTTGCATGCTTGACAGCACCTGATCCTGAAGCAAAATTCGCACACCAGAGCTTAAACCACATAGGTCATTGCAACTTTCTCCACACACTGACAGATGAAAAGAATTGAGGTGGGGCGTGAATAGAAAAATTAGACAAAATTTCTATCAATTTGGACTGAAACCCAAAAAAAAAGAATATCAAAGCATTCAATTCTATAAAATATTCTCAAAAGAACACAAGTATATTACAGATAGATGCAAAAGGGGAAAAAAGGAATAATTTACTCAATGATAATAAGTTACAGAACGAGTAAACAGCCACACTAAAAAAGAAAGGTACACAAACACAATTGTAGAACACACTGAAGTTAAAACATACCCATAAGCAGAACCACACAATTAAAAACCCTAATACATGTAATTAAGCATAAAATGAAAAACAACCTAACCAATTGATTTACCAAAAAACTTAATAAAAAAAAAAAAAAAAACCGGACAGCCCAAGAAACTGCAGAACCATAGCAAATGGGGAAATCAGGCGCAAAATCAGCAATAAATGGATTTCAAAACCATACCCATTTCTCAAATCAAGCACATACTAGTAATTACTGAGATATCTAAGTTGCCCTAAAAACTCTATAAATCATGCATTAAACCAGCAATTAACAGAACTAAACAACTAACTACAACGTACACGATTTAATGCCTTGAATTAATCCTTATGAAAGATTAAAAACTCTAATTACTAACCCTAAGCTCCACAGATTTCGTAAGCCGCCAAATGAGTCGGTTTTTCTTCGACTCCGCAGCGGCAACGCCGATCACCGCCACAATGAGGAACCTCTGGACCGGGCTGAATAGCTCCCAAGCAACAGCCTCGTCGCGGCTCAAGCCGCCCCCGACAGCCCTAGCCGAGCTCGCCTCTTCGGCATTGACGAGCCGCCCCTGGAGGGACACCCTGGCCATCCGCTTTGGCGGAGCGGGGATGGGGTAGCTCGACTGCGCAAAGCCGCCAGTGGAGAGCCGGCGCGAGGACGGGGAAGAGAACGGCGCGAGAGATACCAGAGCCGGAGGCAAAAACGCGTGAGCCGCGCATTCGAAGCCGTGATCCTGGTCGGCGGATTCTTCCATGAATGAAGCGAGTGAGAAAGAGAGAGAGAGATCAGGAGGAGCGTGATTGTTGCGACCGTTTCATTGAATTTGCGCTGTCCTTTCAAAAATTTTGAACTGAGATCTGAGAGGGAATTTGGGAAAGCACATAACATGGAAGGTGAACGTTGGCTGCTTTAACACGTGTTAGCCTACTATTTTCTTTCTTTAATTCATTATATAAAAAATTAATTAATTAAATATAGAGAATTTTTATCCATTCAAATGGTGGAAAATAGATTTAGTTTCCAAGTAATTATTTATTTACTTGAATGCATAAGCAAGAGTATCTATTTCCGATACGGATGGACTAATCACTAATAAATGCATCAAACCATTCATGCCATTCCTCCAAAAGTAGGGTTACATTATTGGTAATATAAATGAGTATTACCATGAATACAAGAAATTAGAATAGAATGACCTTTTTTTATCTATCTATTTGGTGACAATATAAAAATAATCAAATTTCCTAAATAATGAAACCAGAATTTTGACCAAATTTTCTAAAATACGTACCCTTACTTGTAAAGATAAAATAAGAATAGTACTCCATTCTCTTAGTTGGCGCCGCACCCAACCATCTTGCAAGGGTGGTCAAACCACCCGATCCGATGGCTGCAACCATTCTTAATGTGTCATTTGTGGTGGTCATACTACCTCCAAAGTTTTAGTTGGGATTGCCAACCAGCCAATAAAAATGACGATTGATTTTTTATGATAGTATTTCGAGACCTATTTGAGAGAATACCTATTCCCTATCATTTTGAAATGAATAATTATTTTTCATTTTAGAAGAATAGTTATTCTTAAGAAATAATTATTTCTAGTAATAGTGGCGCAAAATACGTTGGTTTTTTTTTTTTTTTCTTCAAAGGGTGAAATAGGGGAATTACAATGGGAGAGGGGTATGGTCTTTCCACTTCAAAGGTAGCAAGTAATTCTATCTATTCCTTACAGTGGTTTTAGGGCCGAAGCTCCGTTTTCCTTATGTCCATTTCACAAAACAAACAGGTCCTAATTCACTTAAGCAACATGGGCTTCGAGCTCAAGTCCAATATTTTCTGATGCATTTCACTTTAGCAAAACAAATGCTTTCTTTTTTCTTTTTTCTTTTTGTTTTTTTTTTTCACTTAAAAAATGAGATGACTTTTAATTATCTTATTTTTTGTTAGACGACTGTAATTCAATTTAATGATATTATAGTGAATATCAGCCATTAAACCAATACTTGTAAAAAAAACAAAAAAAAAAAAAAAAAGTTAATTTTTATTACCACTTTAACTCTATTATGACCGTCTATACCAATCTACAGCATTAACAAACAATTCAAAAACAAAACACTATATAAAAACACTTTTATATCACAATACTTTTTCAAAGAAAAAAAAAAAAAAAGGTACAAGTCTGCCCTAAGAGAAGGTTCATGTAGCTTTGAAGGACCCCAGCTTGTAAAAGTAATGTTCCTTGATGAGACCCCATGATACAGCTGTGAACGTCCCCAGACGCAAGTCTATGGCCTCTCTCTTGAAGGATAATGACGACAGCTATGACATGGTATTCATTTCCATTAAATATTAGGGTAATAGTAATATAGGGGGGGAGCTGGATAGTGACTTGTCATTTGCATCCACATATGCCCACCCCATGTCTCCATCTACCTCCTCCAACTCATTTTTCACTAGAATCACCTCAGTATATATATCACCAAGCTTTTCTTTGTCTTTTTCCTTAACACTTTTTTCCCCTTTTCTATAACTTACCAAGCCTACTTTGCAACAAAAACATGTAACCCAAGAGAGCGTCAATCAATGGCCTTAGAATGATGGAGGGGTCCTTTCAGGCCACTAAACTAGGGCAATAACTAATTTTGATAAACAAGCCAACCCCATTATAAAAAGGGTGTAGAAAAATTATGTGAGTAGACTTGGAAAAATGGTTTGGGCATTAATTATAGTTTTCTTACAAATTCAAATGGCAGTAGTTGTTATTATTATAATTATTATTATTTATGGAAATGAGTATTAGGCGAACTATCATGTAGGCATCTCACATTTAACTTGCTGACGCTATAAGTATTACGTGAACTGTCACCTCAATTTGTAAGAAATTTATAGTAAAAGTTGTAATGCTCGTAGGAGCACTCTTAATCTTGAACAAAACTACTGATACTCAAGACCATAAAATCATTCCGGGAAAAGAGAATGCATATAGAGCACATGGTAATTAAGCAAAAAAGGGAAACAAAAAATGACATTTAAGAGGGAAAAAAAAAATAGAAAAAAAGGTTGAGAAATACTATTTCTTGGCCTCTCAACCATCTTCCACCAATCTTCATCATTATTATTTTTTTTTTCAAATCCACCATTGAATCCGGTGGATTTGAAAATGGAGATTGATGAAATAGCATGTGTCAAAAAGGTAACATGGGAAGCTCATTAAACCAGGTTGAGCTTTGATGTTTGCTTCAGTCATCACTCCTGCCAAATATGTCAGAAAAGGCGAAACACCCACATTTCCCATGCTAGATAGACATTGATGGCATCCCTCTTTACATTCAAGAAAGAAAAATGTCCTTTGGAATTAAACCGTAATCTCTGTCTCTCTCTCTCTCTCTCTAGAAGGGAAAATTTATTTCATATGGTTAATCTCTGCAACTAAAAACACATTGTGTGCACTAGAAAAATTAACTGTACAGATTTGCTTTCTATAATGGCATCAATAGGTGTGGATCTTTTACAGTTAACTATCAGTAGCCTTTTAACCCTTTACACCCACACATTTCATAGTAAACTACATGCTACTTTTTCAGTGCAAAATAGAACCCAGCTAAGATTAGCTTTCTATCTTCTTTCCACATTCTCATGGTGGTGTACAAAAAGCAAGTCAGACACACAGACAGACAGAGAGACAGGCCTTTTGTGCTATTGCTGCTGCTTGTTTGAACACGTACACCTTGATCGGTTATTGGAAAGTGTCTGACAAAATAAAAAAACAAAGAATCAATGAGAAGGTTAAACTAATAAGGGCTCGTTTGCTAATGCTTTTTAGAAAGTGTTTTCTGCTTTTTGATTGTATATAACGTAAAGGTTAAAGTAGTTTTAAATGTTTTGTGAGTTAAATTGTTTGTTAATGCTTTTAATTTTTTACTAAAGAAAAAACAAAGGTCTTAAAAAGTATTAGGAAACGAGCCCTTAGTTTTTGCGAGGATTTAGTTCATATTCATGCAAGAGTTTTTGTAATCTACCTGGACTTGTTTTTGAAGGTCTTTAATGTACTCAACTGCTAAATCTAGCATGTCTGCTGTGTTTGTTTGCTGCAAAGAATTAGGAGAATCGAAATATATGAGCCCCCACAAAAAGGAATCTACAGACTACAAGGGACAAATGCAAGAGAAGTTTCTACCTTGTCCATGTTGGGTACAAGATCTTGCAGCTTCCTCATCCTTTCACTGATTCTGGTTCTTCTAACCTAAAAAAATTTGACAAGACAGATGAACGTGTAAAGGGTTGAACCATTGATGATCAACAAGTGCAGTCAATGGCCAAACAATAAAGAGATGAAAGTGATGGGACCAAAAGTAAGTGCACTCACATTTGCCCTACCTCTAAGCATAAAATTCTCCAAAAAGCTACACATTCGGTTAGCCGAAATAGCTAAGGATTTGTTGAGTGCTACGGTACTCGGACAAATATTTCAACAATGCATAAGATAAATTAATAAAAAATAATAATATTTTAAATAAAATTGTAAAAGTTAATTAAAATGTCAAGTTGAATGCTTAAAAAAAGTGGGTAACTAAATTTTTTTAAAAAAAATGTGTTCTTTATCTAAACGTTTGTTGAACCGGATGTAAATGCTCTTACCCTCTCGGCGATGCTTCGCGGGTGAGTGGCACAGCCCCGCTTAGCTCGAATCTTACAAGGTACAGAATCTTGGAGCTGCAAAAACTTTTCAATGGCAACCATCTCTGCTGCAGTTTTTGGCAAACTCATGTGGTGAGCCAAAACAGTAGGAGGGCGATTTCCAGACTCCATATTCTGATCAACAACAAAAACTCTGATCAGATAATAAGATTATAGAAAGCAAAACCCAATGAATCACATATATCCTACCTGAGTTTCTGACATGTTTATATTGGAAAATGGCTTTTCATCATCATCTACAAGTGATTTAAGACCAGCTGTGATATTATCTGAAATCATCGCCGTGTCATCCCAAGAACCCATTGAGAAACCTGTGACATAGTTGTCACCACGGCTTTCACCAAAAACTCCACTGTCTGGATTGTTTGCTGCCATGTTTTTGTCCTCGATTTCAGCTATTGGACTCATTACCCCTGCTGAAGAAGGAGGCCCTGCTGAGTAATTCTTCAACCTGCTTACAGAAGAAAAAGATGCTTCTTCCTTAGTGCTCTTACCGCCTCCAAAATTTCCCATGCCTCTCATTGCAGCATAGCCTGCCAATTGCTAAGAATTGTTTAGCATCATTCCAAATTTGTAACCATTACCAGAAATTTCAAAATAAAAATTTCAAGAGCAAAAACTGCTCATTTCTGCATCTAAGATCGTAGCTTAAGCAACCAAAATCTATCTAAATTTTTTCTAGTAATTTGAAACAAAATCCGTACTAAATTGTGTTCTGCAGATAAAAAGGATAAAGGCAATGAGTTAAAAGTAAGAAACAAACATCAAGTTGGAAAATTAAATAGGAACGTACTGTTTTCAACATTGATGTGGGAGAACAATCCGGCAGGCGAGCTACTATGCCGAATAAGGCTGGAACTATTACCACCACCGCCGGACTTCATCTGCGTCAATGGATCCATCCCCATTGAATTCAAGCCCTGATTCGGCAAAGGCAGTCTCGATGGAGTTTGGTAAAAACTCTGAGAAGTAGAGCCATAGTTGCTCTGCTGCTGAAGAACTCTTGCTGCTTCGTTATGTATTGATTGCATAAACTGCGTTGGCTGGCTATTACCCTCTTTTGCACTCACTTCTGATGCATCATCTTCTGTGCCTCCATCGGCAGCAGCACCACCGCCGCCGCCGCTGCCACCGGACATAAACCGAGCGAAGATTTGCTCTGTTTCGGGGCTCGTAGGCCGGCTGAAGAATTGTTCGCAGAATTCTCTGTCCATTATGTTTGAAAAGTACGAACTTGGGGCCGACCGGTACCGCGTCAAGCCGGAGTTCATCTGGTTTTGCTGATGTTGGGCTTGATGTTCGTTAAAATTATGATGATGTCGTTGAAGATCTGACTCCATTTGCTTCTCTCTTTTTTTCTTCAATTCTCTTCCATGAAAGCTTGAATTATTGAAGAACGAAGCTTGGTTTTTGAAGATTTCCTTTTGAACCTTATGATGAAATCAAAATCTCAGGAAATCAGAAAAGCTCTTGAAAACCACCAACAAGAACAGAGTTTGTCCCTGCTTTGTTTCTAAGATAAAGTAGTTCCCAGAAAAATTATATAGAGGTTTTTCAGCTGATTCATGTGGATCTAACACCAAATACTAAACCCAAATTCACACAATCTACTTGGACTGAGAATACACAGCTATTAAAGCAGCCTTAGAAACAGAGGAAGACAGACTCTCATAATACAGAGTTGTTTTTTTGGGCGAAGTACCGCGACAATTTTCCTCATAAACACGAACAACCATCAAATCTGATAACAACCCAGTTTCCCACTTGTGAATCTGAACCACCCAGCTGAAGAAGATAACAACAAAATAAATCAGTAAAATAACAATTGAAAAAAAAAAAAAAAGAATATCAGACTGGAAACTCAGAACAAGAAGAAAAGCCAACTTCTCTCTCTCTCTCACTCTCTCAAAAATCTGTCTCTGTCTCTCCCTCTACAAGTGCTGCTGGGAGTGGAGGAGGAGGTGGTGGTGGTGATGCCAGTGAGTGAAGAGAGAGAAAGTGAAAACCACATAAAACATTTTTCTTTCCTCTTCCATGATTCAACCAATGAGAAGTGAACAGAGGACAGAAATCTAGGTCTCTCGGATTTGATTATTCTTTTACAATAATGACCTCTGCAGTTGAATATTTTCTCTGAATACCCATAGTTTTGGAGAAGTGGCTGGGTTATTCACACCTCAGCTTGCATATGAAAGGATTGCGTGCTTGAACATTAGATTACTCCTATTTTTAGAAGTAAAGTTAGGTTTTGGTGATAATGACTATTACATCCTTGTTGGACCACCACATATGTGAATTATTTTCAGACACTAACAGACAATTGTAACATTTTCTGCCAGCCACTGTTGAGAAGACACAGTTTCTTTTGAATTTAGTCTATTGAATTCACACCCGTCTTTAAATATGTGATTCTCACTAGGATTAATGAAGCATGTAAAATGTATGTAAAAATCGTGTGTTCTTAAGAACAACCGTCAATTTAATAGATCAATTGAAAAAAATTTCTTCAATCTAGTTTACAAGAAAACTTTTTGTCATCTTCATTGCCCCGTTGTTTTTTTGGGTGCAAGAAAGTGTATGTGTATCAATGATTAGAAAGTAATTCAGAAGGATTTGAAGCCCAATTTAAGAAAAAGTGGCAATTGATCTTGTTAGTGCAAAAGGGTTCTCTAAGTTTTGCATTCTTCTGGAGAGTGATTAGAACAGGCAAAAGACACAACAAGTACTTAGTCAATACCCAAATAATTCACCTTCAGTAATGGTTCCTCCTGATGATTACATAGCAAAAAGGATGACTGTAGTACAATCAAAACTTGTTGACTATTGTTCAATCAAAATTCCTACCTAAAGGACTGTTATTATAAATGCATATTGATTTTTGTAATGACAAATTTTTCCACGTTCTTCAAATTAGTGTATTAATCTGACATTTGTCGTTAAATAACGTGATTCGCACATGTAATTTTAATATAATTACATAATGTATATCCTTAAAGCTCAAATATCACGTGTTTTAAGAACATATGTTAATTTAATAAACTAAATTAAAAGAATTTTCTTAAATCAAATTTGAGGGAAAACTTTATCCTTTTTGTTATTTCTTTCATCTCCCTATACAACATGCATTTGGAGATTAAAAAAGAAAAAGAAAAAGAAACCTTGAGTTGAACTTTATGACAAATGAGGATTTGCTGCTGATGGAACCAGAAGAGTTCTCAATGCAACTGCCACTTCTGAAGATGATCAACAATGCTGCTATTGGTTTATTAAATTTCTTTATATTAATAACATAATTCATAATGTTCTTTTCCTTTTAAAGCAAATTAGAGAACAAGAGAGAATAGGAGATCACGAGGATCATGACCTTTGGGGAAGGGGAAAAAGGGAGAGGGAGATCAGGAGGGGAATAGGAATGCTTCTATAATTATTCCTAAAGGCAGCCCATTTAGTCATTGGGCACTCATGAGGAGCTACAACTTTTGTGAATTTTGGAGGTGAACTAATGATGATGCTGAAATTTGTACGGCCAATTTTATACTGAGGAGGACCTACAATTAATGAGAAGACTAGCTTAGAGGCATGTCGGGAATATCCTCAATGCCTAAATCACTAGAGAACTCGGGAAAAACCATTCTTCCTTGAGAGGAAGAAGTTTTGGGATGAGTGTGTTTCGAATAGGCAAATGAAGTGTTTACCTTCTTTTTTGAACCATGTTCCCTCTCGTCAAAGGTGATTCCTCTTTTGTATGATTATGCCATGTGTCGTCTTTTAATTGGTTTGCGTATGGCTTGTCCCTGAAGTAAGGGCACAGGCACTAGCAAGAAGTGTTTCCAACAGCCCTTTATCTGTTACGGGCACAGGCACTAGCAAGAAGTGTTCCCAACAACCCTTTATATGTTACAGGTCAAGTATCATTAAATGCTAACTACCCCTTTGATTAATGGAAAAATGTGCTTTCGTCAAAGTTTAAATCATTTTAAGCGAGGCGAGTGATTGAGTACTTCGCACCTTAGTGCAATTCTTTTGTAGCTGCCGAAATGACGTTATTGAGCCGATCTAGACATGTGCTTATCAACACTTGAAGTGGATTGCTTGGCCGAGACTTGGGAGAATAAAATCCAGGTGCATCAAAATTAGGTTTGTCAAGGAGAAGGCAAATGTCAGAGATGATAGAAGCAATTGAGCAGTTAGTAGGGTCTCTTAATTTGTAATGTTAGATTATTCACCAACTGTGGCGTGGTTCGTTTACTCTTGCGATTGTGGGCTAGCTGTAATGTTGAAGTTGAGCTTGCAAAAACTTAAGCAGTAATTATTTAAAAAAAAATTAAAAACATATTAATATTTTAACACTTTTCTCTCACATGTAGAACTAGATAATACGTAGACTATTATAATGAAAATGAGATATAAATTTTGGGGACAATGTTTGAACTAAAAATATTTTCTTGAATATCTTGTTAAATTACTCAAAAACTTAAATTGATAGAAAATGATGAATTTATTTATTGAAATTAATAGTTTATCAATAATAATGATGATTGTGTGACACCCTTAACAATATGTATATAAATTATTGGACACCCTTTCATTGTAAACCGGTTTTCAAGGGTAACTTTCTACTTAAAGTTTGTATCATTTTGGATCGGACGCAATTTGTCGAGTATGAATCGAGTGGATTGCGGTTTTGTAGTCAAGTCACAGAGGGGTCGAAAAGGGAGTGACTTATATGCTTGATTAAAATATATTGGTATTCTATATGGACATAGTATTAAGTCATTGAATGCAAGTAAATGAGTAGAGCCAGCAAAAGAAAAATGACTATCATCAGGTCAGTGTCATTAGAGTGAGACCCCATCTTAAGTACAAGGTTAACCATGTATATACAATTAGCACTTAAATATTCCCATTATAAGCCGATTTTCAAAGATGAGTTTTACATAACCAAAAAAGAAAAGAAAAAGAAAATCAACATAAATGGAAGAAAAACACTAATTTGCTTTAAGATGACCACGATTTTAAAGACCAAATTATAATTTTATCAAACGCTTAATTTTAAAGGCCGAATTATAAGTGGCGGTGCCCTTACGGCGGTCTACGACTCTACGCGGACGATGAAATATTGTATATGAACACCTTTTTCTTTAACTTTAAGCATCATCAACAAAATCAAACAATAATTAATACGTGGGATAAAGTGGACTTTCATCACCCTGCCAAAGAAAAGAAAAACCTCCATCACTTTTGGAGATAGATAAAGGACAAAAAATAATAATAATAATAATATCTTATGATTTTTAACTTTTGAGAAAATTATTTTTATGCTTAATTCCATGAGAAAGTGCTACATGTGCAGAGGAATTTTCTTTGAAGTAAAGAGTAAAAAGAATAGTTTCTTTTGCTAGCTAGTGAGGGGACCTTTGGCGCACGCGGAGGCTGATAACCATTTCTGCAATTACTATATATATTTTTGGGGCCCCTAGGCTTTCAAAATATTATAATAAAGTGGACACACTTCTGCTAAACAACAAAAAACTACCCCTTTCTTAGTCATAATTAATTAATTATGTAATGTTAAGGGTCAATTTGTTTTGTTGTCATCATTAATTTATTATGTATTATTTTTTCATATCATAAGGAAAAAGAAAAGCCCACAACTTCTCCACCAACAAAGGTATGCTGGTTGTATAAGGTATTTAATAAATTATTGTCATATATATATATATAAATAAAAACGTAGTTAAGATAAAGACAAATTTTTTCTCTAAATTGAGTTAGATAAATTTTCTCCAATTTAAGTCTAGAGAAAAGTTTGGTCATTTCAATTGATAAAACTTTTTTTTTTATCCCTTTTATTTTTTCTTTTCATGATTAAAAACATTAACATACAATCTAAAACATGAAATACTTTTACCTTTATATTATATCAAAATCTTTTTCTTTTCTTTAAAAAAAAAAAAAAAAAAAATATTAACAAACCAATATACTTAATATTAAGATTAATTATAATCTTAATATAAGTTTATAATTAATCATTTTTTTTCATATATTATCTAGAGGTCGGCAAGGAAAAAAAGATTTAAAATTACTAGCTAAATGACAATATGCATGTGGGCTTTAAGGATAGGAAATGATGGGAACGTAGGTTGAATGAAAGTGGTACTCAAATCAATGTACTTTTCCCAAAAAAATCTTTCACTTTGAGCTTCCTTAAAAAGTTATTTTTAGCTTAAGATGGTAATGCACGTGTCATCCCATTTAATTATGGATTAAGTTGACCTTAAATAAGATTAAGTGCCAGCAGGCAGCAACCTAACCAATTAGAATCTCCAAATGTGATTGACACCTTAATCTACTGTGTTTTAGATCTTAATCCTTAATCAAATCACTAAACGACAACCCCCATTGAGTGGAGGTTAAGCACCTCTCCATATATATAAAATTAGAGATTGTGTCGTCTAATCAGGAGAGATTTGATTACTATTGCTTACTTTATTCTTGTTGTGCCATTTCTTGACAATGTGATGAATTTGGGGCCCATTTTGGTATCTAATTTGAATTATGTCATTGTCTTTAGCCACTTTTGGGGTAAAAATAAATTTAGGTCATCCCCATACTTTGTTAGGTAAGATCGGGTTTTCATTAAAGGTTGCAACAAAAGTTATTCGCAATATATATTTTTAGATTGTGACTAATTAAATTTACCATTTTTAGTCTTGTCGGTGTCAACAAATTACCGTTCTCGGGGTTCAGTAACTAAGCAGGGGACTGAATCGAAATATTTTATTGGGAGTCAAAGTGAGAAATATATTAAGATTTAAAGTTTAATTAATATATAAAAATTAAATAAAACTAGTATCCATTCTGTGTTAACAACTGTTTCGATTCGACTGTCTAAAGTCTTAAAAGACTTCTTCTATGACTTTTTGCACTTCCGTACAATTTAAGATTCTAAGACATGGATGGAAAAGAAAAACTTCCACACCAGCAAAAAAAGAAAAAAAAAATCATATTTATTAAATCACCATTTATTATAAATGTTTAAATTGATAAGAAATAGTGAAATAGTGGGTTTAATTATTTAATTAATACTTTAATAGCCTCTCTAACTTATTAGCTTAACACACAAAATGATATGTTGCTAAGTTCTCACACTCCACTCCTCTTGGGTGGAGTTTGTTTCTATTTATAAAGTGTTTTTGATATACACGGTAACATCTTATCTAGACAAACTAAATAGGATTAACAGACAGATAACTCAAACATAAAACACTCATAAAAACACAGATACATCTTTCATATTTATGTCATATCATAATACTTTTTGAAACAAAAAATACCTCTCGAAACAAGTTAAGGTCGGTATAATCATATGTTGTTACAGTGTGCATGATCAACAGCAACTCCAAATCTGGTGAATGGGCATTATCAAAATCGGGGAGCACCATCCTTATACTATACAAATAATAAATGAGACAACAAATTATCAAACATTGGGACCTAATTACCCCCACACCATTGTTGTCAAAAACACCAAGCCAGACTTAAGGGTTGAAGCATTCGAACTGTCCATTGTCTGATTGGGATTGACGTGAAACTGAGGGTGACCCCCCCTAGATGTAGTGCATGGTTGGGTTAATTATAAGCCACATATTTTCTGAAGACCTTTTCTTAACCCAAAAAAAGAAAATAAAGGGGAATTTTAGTTATTATTAGTCAATTATTTTTTGCTTTCTCAATATTATTTTTTATTTATAAATAGATTATATTCAAGTAGACAAAGTTTTCATCCAAACTGGATTAAATAAATTTTCTTCAACCTAGTATATAAAAATAACATGTATCTATTTTTTTAATAACATGTGAGATGCACATGAATTTTTAATAAAATTTATTCCAACTTTGTCCATGATATTAAAAAAACATGTACATCTCACATGTTCAAAGGACACATGTCACTTTTATAGACTAGATTAAAAAAAAAAAAATTCAACTCAGAACTTTATCAAGTAGTCTCTCTCACGATCTAATTATTATGACTAAGTTTATCTAATTTTCTTGCCATAATAAACAGGTAGCCTATCACATTAAAGTAAATGATATTGACATGGAGAAGATTTGCTATCTATATATATTGACTTTTGTGCGTGATTAGAGAGACAATGAAGTTCACAACTTTATTATATAACTGCGTTGGCTGTTTAGATAATCAGTAATTATATATACTAATACCGTCGTTATTTAGATATGAGAAAAACGAATAAAATAAACAAAAACCCAAATTTATAACAAAAAAAAAAAAAGAAGAATAAATGATTTACCATGCAATAATGATTCTTTAAATAACAAGGAAAAAAAACGAACGAAACAATCGTGTATCATACGTTTCTTGATATAATAAGAGTTTCCATATTACTTATATCATTACATGGAAAATTTGTACATTTCATTAATAAGAAAAATACTTGATTTTTATATAATGTGGCTGAGATTTAATGCTAAAGAGAGACGGTTTGGCTTGGGTTGAATTCCAGTTTGGAACTGGACCCGTTGGTTTGAAACATGTGTCCCATAATAAGATACAAGAAACACATGTCTAAATTTCAACGGATTCAATTCTAATTGAAATTGAATCCAGCTAACTTTGAAAAGACAGTACGTGCATCACAAACAAGAAAACTAGGGAT
>NC_081550.1:1731678-1734797 GCF_901000735.1 Corylus avellana
ATGAAAGTGTTAAATCCGTGTCCGTTTTGGCCGAAAACCCAACCAAATGTAAGATAATTTAGAATATACCATATGTCTAGTGTTATATATATAAGAGTGAGATTTAGTAGCCTTTCTTTTTTCTTTTTTCCTTTTTAATGTAGGAATGAAGATTTTGTGCCAAGAAAAATGATTCGGAGCTTGATGGTTTGCACATGTTGGGAGAGAATATATTCTAGTATTTTTATTTTGTACCAAATAATATGAGGAAAAAATAAAAGTACCCCCCATAGGACACTTTTTGAATGTGTTATATTATGTCTTCCACGTCACCACCTTCCAGTATTGGATGAATCCTCCCCTCAAATCCAATCCCCCCATGATTCCATTTTGCGCCCATTACTCCTTTTACTCACGGACTCCTACGCAAAATTAGGGTTTATCATTCACGGGCCTCTCTCTCTGCCACTTTTTATCTTTTCTTGATTTGTTTTTTTGCAGTATTTATATGCTGGTGGCCTTTAAACTATTTGTACAGAGTCAATTATATTTTATTATTTTTTTATGGGATTTTTCTTTTTTTTTTTACATGTCCACGTAAGGGAAGATGAACGGAGGATTCAAACTAGTAGCTTCCGCTATATTAGGCGTAGTTCACAGTCGATTGAGCTACTCCTTGAAGACGCTTTTATGAGAAATTAGGATATAATTAAGAACAAGAGATTAAGCTAAAATGGAAGATAATATACGATGTCAATGATGTCATAAGTGTCAACCAAAAAGAAAAATGAATTTTGTTTTGTTTTTTTTCTGCTTTCTGTAATTTTCAACAAAAGCCACTAAGGTGCTAAAAGCATAAGGATTTCAACGTTTTGTGTTCACATTGCACAAATTTAATGTTTGGACTTCAACCCTATAAAGGGCATTCAAAAAAAAGAAAGAACAAAAGTCAAGTGGACCTCCTAAGTTCAATTATAGCCACATATCCCTTGCAACGAAGCAAGAAATTATATCAACTCCTTGATTATTGATAAATTAGAAAGAACGTAAAAAATAATAATAATAATACTTGATTATTGATGATTCATGAATAGAGTAGTGTTGGATGCCTAAGTCAATAAATTTGTTGATAAAATTGTATGTTGAGAGAATTTTAGGGTAGAAAAAGCTTTTAATTTATTTGATGATGATCGCTTTCTTTTATATTAAACTCGTTGTTTTATGACCACATGGTGGGTTTACGATTGTGCAGTAATGATACGTAGGCAGGAGGCTCCTATAATTTTTAATCTTTCTAGTGAACAAACCTTTATGTTAATTGGACCCAATGCTAATCAAGAGACATCCTAATCTTTAAAAAAACTTTTTACTCTAGACATTCCTCATTCCTCACTAATATCATCAAGACTTTCGAAGTCATTTGTTGTAACAATTCCAAACCAAATTCGCCGAGTAGGTGGGGTTTGAGCTAAGCCTTGGCTAAACCTTGAAAATCTTAATGCCTATCAAATCCTAGTAATGACGATTCAAAATATCATATACATTCAACGATAACAAAAACTTCTTTTCTTTTTTTTTTAAATGGTTACTATATGTAATCCCATAAAAATGAGAAATAGTTTGGACCATTTTAGTAGGTATTAATAAAACAGTTCACAGAGGAGAGAGGAAGTGCCCTAACCACTCTCTTGACCATGAGAGTAGTTCGGCCACCCGCTTTGGACAAACCACCCCCTTATGAGTAAATTTGTATTTTCATAATGACCTTGCCAGAAAAATCGCCAAAATTTGTATGAAATGATTTATTTGCTACACAGACATACTAACCCCAGAAAGTTGTTTATCACAAAGTTAAAACATAGTAACCAATTAGCATCATCTATAATACAAAAGCAACCATATGAATAAAAGATGTACACAAGAGACGCACAAGTAACATTTACTATTATTTACACTACTATATACAGAGAGAAATCTGTTATGGACTCACGTTTTAAATTATCCAAAATAACCCAATAAGTATCAGAAGAGAATATGTAGAGTATATACAAGGGCACTAAAATAAAATAATTCAATTCCAAAATATGTGTACCCCACCCACCCGCCCAATCGAGGGGGAACCCTTCATCTTATTCAATCTTATGTAATTTTTATTTTTTTGATAAGAAGAAAGGGATTACAAGCGAGAGAGGGGATCTTTTACAGTGTGCAACCAGAGATCCAGAACAGAGAAAGAATCTATGAGAATGCTTCCAGAAAAAAGGGATGAAAAGGGTTTCGAAAACTACTGTAAATGAGAGAGAGACTAAGCAGAAATGTGGAAACTCAAGCTAAGGAGTGCATTTATTCGTCAAGGATGGAACTTCTAGGTAACAAAAGTCATATCTATTCATTTATCCTGTACAATTTTAATCTAAACAACAACAACAATAATAATGATTTCAATTTTCTATGGAAAACACCAATAGCATTCACATGTATTTATCATTAGATAACCGATTGGTGCATGGGAAACGGGAAATGGGAAATGGGTCATTTTAATTGGGAAAATTTGACTGAAAGCTGTCATCAGTATTGAAAATAATACTTGACCAAAGAAAAATGCAATGCAAATAAGCGCAGACAGAATATTCAACATTTCCAAAAGCTACTCTGCATGATTATAGCACATCAGCATCAGAATTTTCAACATTATACCCAAGTGTTTGGACATCGCTTACATAGTCTCTATACCAGCTCTACACCTTTCCTAGTCAGTCAATGGATGACAGGCTTGAGAGGATGAGCTCTCAGCTTCGATAAATCAAGACTAGAATCAAGCTCTTCATCCAGCTCCCCGACAATGCTTCTGCAAGAATCAAGGGATATAGATTATGTTATAGCACATAGTAAGAAAATGTCAAATGAAGTCCTCTCACTTCCTCCCATCAGGAAGAGAAAAATTTTAATAAAAAACAAAGGTGAAAGGTATTACATGTTATCGCCCCTTATTATGTACAAACCCAACACAAGTTGTTGAACACCTTCCTGCAAGTCAGAAGAAGCGAAAAGTCAAGTTATTGAAGTGAAAAGGCCAAATGCAGTGAACTACATATAGTATTCTCAAGTTCAGCACAGAATCCGAAGCAAAGATAACCATA
>NC_081550.1:1734906-1748180 GCF_901000735.1 Corylus avellana
GGGGTTGGAGAATTAGACAGAAATGTTTTAGTTTTTCCAAAATACACCGCACCAAAACAGTAAATGAACCAGCAACTGAATGCTTGTCAAGGTAAGGATACAAACCTTTGTGGAGTAGACACGTTCATGAGATTCATCAAGGATAATATTTGTTGCCTGGTCAAAGCCTTTTAGGACTCCCTAAATGGAAAACCAAAACTGTTAATACAATCAATACCTCATACTAAGATCTAGCTGGTGCATTGGACTA
Source organism: Corylus avellana (assembly GCF_901000735.1). Classification (NCBI taxonomy): domain Eukaryota; kingdom Viridiplantae; phylum Streptophyta; class Magnoliopsida; order Fagales; family Betulaceae; genus Corylus; species Corylus avellana. Next base: position 1,735,157 of record NC_081550.1, read on the forward strand.
ACAACAGGTAACATACCACTATATTGCGTCCATCATTTGTGATAACTGATATAGTTTCTGCACATAGAGGAAATGACTTGAGAATAAAGTTAAAAGAGAGGTAAAATATAAGAGGCCCAAACCAACTAAGCTGAAAATGCACTGCAAAAGGAACGCTGAGAACTACACCCAGGAGTTAGAAATCACATTTTTCCCATCTTACGCATAAAAAAGAAAAAGAGTTTACTTATAAACAGGGTTTTGAAAAGTTTCTAACACTTGCATTGAAACACTCCTAAAGGGGGAAAGAGGGATCCATAAGATGCCTTGGGCCTCCAAAATTTTATACACGAGTCTCATTAGACATCAGTTCCACAAGCCAAGGTACAGCAACTGTTATACCATACATGCCTTGACTTGAGGCACACGCTGCTTGTAAGATTGCCAATCATGTTTCTTTCTGTTTCCTTCATATTCATCCCTTTTTTAATGTATGTTTCGAATAATCTACTACATCGTTGAACTATCTCTATGCGTTAAGTACTTTCTTAACAAATCTAGTAAGATGCTAAAATGCTTCGCATTACAACATTTTAAAATCAGATGTAATGATTTAATGTCCTTTTTTCAAACATCAATATTCATTGATTTATAAAAGCTTACACCTCAACACACCCAGATTCATGCCTTGGCTAAAAAGAAATCAAACACCTTGCCTATAGGTTAATATATACATTAAACACATAAGAAATAAAAAGGGCTTGTCAAAAATTTGCATACGATCTACAAGTGATTCAAGTCCAGGGCCAGTTGACATCTTGGAGCTCCCAAAATGGATATATCAGAGACACTATGCAAGATTGGTTATGAACCAAATTTTCTGCCCAAAAATAAAAAAATAAAAGACATGAGTTCTTCAAGAGACAATTTACATAAAGCTACAGAAATAAGATATATGGTAAACATTATAGAGAATTTCCTTCTTTATAACACCTTTAGGGGCTGGGAGAGAGTAGGGATGAGATTCAAAAGGACATGATATTATCAAATTGGTTAAAAATATAAATAAATAAAAAATAAGATGTAATAATCAATTCATTGAAGCTATAACTCTTGAGTCTTGACATACTAAAATGGAGGAATATAATGTGTTAATAAGAAATTGTCAATGATTCTGAAGGTCATTACTAGCTAATGGTTGTACAACCTGAAAGTAGCATCAGAAAATAAACTCACAAAAAGCCAAATGAAACATGCAAAGGAAGAAACAGAGTGCCTAACATCCCTGAAGAAGGCTGTTCACTTCAAGCACTTATCTAGACATATAATGCAATTTAAAGAGTGTGCGCGGAGATCAACCAACGACAATAATTCCTATAAGAAATGGCATAAAAGTGATGGAAATTTACCCAACTAAAAAGCACCAGATATTTACCATTATAGCTAAATCATAACAAAATTTCTTACCATCTTTTAGTAAGCAAGAAAATCAACCTGAGTCACACAAAAACATGTGAGCACACATTTTTTTTTTAAAAGCAATTCAATCTTGAAAGGTGCAGAGGAGTGCAACCTAAGTACACAAGATGTATACAGGAGAGATGTCTAATTAGGGAGATAAAGAAGAACACAAGTCCAAAAATTCCCAAAAAACTAGAGAATCGATGACTATTGTACACTATCATCCAAGCATAAAGAGATTTGAACAAGACAACTTTTACTCTATCACTAATTTCTCACGGTCTTCGAAATTCTTAGCATTCCTCTCTCCAAATGCACCGTATTAAGCATCGAGGAGCCAACCTCCAAGCTTCTAAAATGCACCTACTTTTGAACTGGCCTCTCCACTAGTCAGTAATTCCACAACTCTTCTAGGCACGACCCACTCTACATTGAAACGATGGAACATTGAAACCCACGGCTCTCTAGCCACGTCACAGTGGAGAAGAAGGTGATTAATAGTCACTTTATTCCTCTTACACATACAACACTAATCCGCCACTATGACGTGCCTCTTTTTCAAGTTATCCAACGTTAAGATCTTCCTAATGTTGTCATCCACACAAAAAAACTCGACTCTAGAAGGAGCCCTAACCCTCTAAATGCTCTTCCAAGAAAATGGAGAGCCAACGGGAATGCAGAGCACATGATAGAAGGATCTAGCCTTGAACTTTCGCCTTTTGGAAGGGATAAAAGATCAAAGAACGAAGTGACCAAATCCACCTCCCAATCATGCACGGATCTGATAAAAGAAATGTTCCACCAAAGGTTGCCACCACCAAATCCTCTTTACGGTGGGCAATACTAAACAATTCCAGAAAAGAGGCCTATGGCCTTCAGGGATTGATTCCCACCCAACAAATCATACCAAAACTTTATCTTGGATCCATCAGAGCAAACTAGAGAACAAATTTTGTACCAACTGATTAGATGGGACTTAAACTTGTCACCGACTCCAACCCACAGAAAATCCTTTTGAAGTACACAAGGGGTGCAAAAGAAAATTACCTAAGATTACAATCTAAAATTAGGAAGGAGAAGAAAACCTAATAATAACCACTGCTGCTTCTAATAAAGTTCATGCACCAATAGTATGATATACCAGCAAAATAGAGTTTACAATTAGCATAGAGTTAAAGCATATGTTCTTATTACACCCTTTTTCTTTTTTTGAGGAAGATCTTTTTAAGTTACAGTTCACTTCCGGTTCATGTAAATTAAATTAATCATATCTATGCATGAGTTCCACGGGACACCACCAAGATGTCTTGTTGACATACCTAGGATCAGAATAGAAATTGATCTGTCATCTCCAAATCTCTTTAAATCACAATGGAATCTTTCAATTATTATGAGATGTCAAATTTCATAAATAAATATGTGAATTCATATATAAACTATGCCTGCAAAGACCTGGAAATGAAAATGCCTGGCTAGGACTGATGGTATGAGTATGTTAGCAATTCACTTGTGAAGTATTCTAAATACCACATTTGTCCAGATTCAATATCAGGGGTAACTTGGGCCAAAAGGTTGAAACTGTTTTTAAGGATAATTGGGCCAAAGTTTTTTGTTTGTTTCCTTAAGTGCCTTTCCCACTAAAGGTGATAACAATTTTCATAAAGTCATAACTCAACCCATGTAACCAATTGGACAATGCCAAATGTGGTTAGAAACCTTGATGAAACAACTTACATTCATTTGGTACACGATGGAAATTATCTTTAACTCCCAATATAAGTTAAGGAACAATAAAGCAATAGATCTTGCAATGCAAGGAATGTAGTCACCATCTGATAACACACCACTTGATGTCTACCACAATGGAACCAAAAATCCCACCATAAAACAATCCACCATCATCCGAATCCTAAAACCCATGTACACCAATAACCCTTCAAAACAACCTCACCAGTGAAAATAAAGCTAAACCCTACAACAATAACAAAACCCTAACCCTGAAACCCTGCCAAGACCATAACCTTTCCTAACACCGCACCAATACCTCCCCTACTTAACTTCATACACCAGAAAACGCCACCAAAAACCTCCTTTACTAACACCCATAAAACCCTTCCCTACATCCCAAACCCCCACCACCTCATATTCTACACCTAAACAACCTACACAAAACATCTGAACACACATTCTGAACCTAAACGATCAACAAAAGCCCCCTCCCTTCACACATCAAGCTCACTCCTACCCAACCGAAGCCCACAACACCAAAACCTCCCCTTGGCACCAAACACCCTACTCCCGGCCAACCATGTGAAAAGATACCTCAAGGCACCATGAAACCAAACACTCGAGCCATACAACACTCCATCACCAAAAAACCCAAAAACAACCCATATAAGCCCCAAAACGAAACCCAAAAACAGCAAAACACACAAAATCACTCCCACCCATCACCTCATAGCCTAAAACACACCACACCAAAGACCACCGCGCTCACAGACTTAGCAAAACAAACCAACCCCACGCCGTTTCCGGCCACCCGCCGGGTCCAAACAAAACCATCACACGGACACCACACAACTCGGCTCAAGTACCATTCCAAACCCACAAACACACCCCACACAGGGCCCATCGGCTGCTACACTTATACAAATGAAGCGAAACTTGAAAACAAAAAATGAAGGGGAAATTCAAAACTCCTCACCTTGGTACTGTAGGCGAGAAACAGAGCAAGAGGGCGACCAATAAATGGCGACAAACGGAGCAAGAATCCGCAAAGGAGAGTGAAAAAACCCAAATGACGAAAATGCCTCCCGTTTGCTTAGATTAAGGCCTGTGGGTGCTGCACAGTGTATGCCAGGCCCACTACATTTCATACTTAATATGGACCCAAATCCCATTAAAATAAATAAATAAATAACAATAGTTTGAACTTTGAAGGTCATTGAATTGAGTAGGGGTGAGCAAATACCCGCTCAACCCGTCAAAACCGACCCGCCCTCCCCATTCCGCCCGGCACATGCCGGGTTTTATGTTATTTTTCTCGGATACGGGTTTTTTTCAAACCCGGGCGTGGCGGGGCGGGTTATTATAAAAAAAATGTTGAAAATCCCTTAGGGAAATTACTGCAGAGTGCAGAAGCTGCACGACGACAACTCCTAGAGAGAGAGATACCTGCACGACGACGGCTGCTTCGGGACACCGGGATAGGAGGATGGAGCGGCGCTGGAGAAGAAAATGAAAAGAATGAAAATGAAGAGAGGTGGCTTAGTGATTAGGCTTAGACGAGGGAGAGAGAGAGATACCTGCTCCCGTGCTCCGGCTGCTCGGCTGCCCGGGGACGGAGGGTCTGGACTCTGGAGGCTGGAGCTGGAGAAGAAAATCACAGAGGAAAAGAAGAGCCTTCCACGCGAGAGAGAGTATTTCCTTAATTAGGTTAGGTTATGTTGGGAGCGGGGCGGGTACCCAGGAAAAAATTTATTATAACCTGCAACCCGCCCGGGTTTAAAAAAAAAAAAAAAACTCGTATCCGAGAAAAATAACATAAAACCCGGCTTGTGCGGGACGGGTCGGTTTTGAAGGGTTGGGCGGGTATTTGCTCACTCCCAGAATTGAGAGAAAATTCATATTTGTATTTAGAATACATAATTGGCATTATAGGGTTCCAAAAATTTCCAAAAATATAGGGTTCCAAAAATAATATATAGGTATTGAATTTGAAGAATCTTAGAAATTGTCTTTAGAACCCCTAAATTCAATATCTGGGCATAAGGTTGTAATAGAGTCGAGTCGAGTCGAGCCAAGCTGAGCTGAGTATTGAATATTTAAATTCAATTTATTTAATTTATTTTCGAACATTAGCTGAACTTGAGCTTATTACTAAACTAGATAATCTATTCAAACTCTTTTCATTTAATTTTGAATGAACTTGAGTTTGTACACAAACTATTCAATTAACTTATTCATTTCATATATAAAGTAAATGTGATTTTTTTTTTTATATATATATATTTAATTATTGTTAAGATTTATTATTTGAGTAATTAGACAAATTAACTAAAATATTAAATAATCTAATCTTGAATTTATATGTTTATCTTATAATATGTATATACATTTATTACAAGCACACACATATCCATACATACACATAAACCCACTTATATACACAAAAAATACACATTTTTGTCAAGATTCACAATTATAATAATTTAAACTATATCTATTAACATTAAGAAGATAATTTATTTTTATCTTTTTAAATATTTAACATTTTCTCATTACGGAGTTAAAAACAATATTAAAAAAATAAATAAAAATGAAGTTATACAAGCTTATACAAGCCGAGGCAAAGTTATACGAGTTCAACTTGTTTAATAAACGAGTCTAAATTTTTATTCAAACAATGAATCGATTTCTAGCCGAGTTTATGTGAGCCGAACCCAAATCTATTTGCAAACGGCTTTATTTATTTATTGCCCTACCTATACACTAAAAGTTTTTTTTTTTTTATTATTTTATTTATTTTTCTCTTTTTATTTATTTATTTATATTTTTTTAAAAAGGGATTTGGGTCCATATTAAAATATGAAATGTAGTGGGCCTGGCACACACTGTGCAGCACGCCAAGGCCTCAATCTAAGCAAACGGAGGCATCCCCACCATTTGGGTTTTTCATTATCCTTCGCCGATTCTTGCTCCGCTTTCCACCTCTCCGTTTATCGCCGTTTATTGGTCGCCCTCTTGCTCCGTGTCTCGTCAACAGTATCAAGGTGAGGAATTTTGAACTTTCCCTTCATTTTTTGTTTTTGTTTTCGAGTTTCGCTTCATTTTAAATTGTGTGGCAGCCGATTGGCCCTGTGTGGGGGTGTGTTTGTGGGATTGGAACAGTACTTGACCCGAGTTGTGCGGTGTGCGTGTGATGGTTATGTTTGGACCCTGCGGGTGGCCGGAAACGGCGTGGGGGTGGTTTGTTTTGCTAAGGCTGTGAGCGTGGTGGTCTTTGGTGTGGTGTGTTTAGGCTATGAGGTGATGGGTGGGAGTGATTTTGTGTGTGTTGCTGTTTCTGGGTTGTTTTTGGGTTTTTGGTGATGGGGTGTTGTATGGCTCGAGTATTTGGTTTCATGGTGCCTTGAGGTATCTTTTCACATGGTTGGCCGGGAGTGGTGTTTTGTGGATGTTTGGGTATTCGCGCGCGTGTGTTGTGTGTGTGTGTGTGTGTGTGTGTGAGAGAGAGAGAGAGAGAGAGAGAGAGAGAGAGATTCAAATTAAGAAGGAAAGGGGGTAGACGTTCAGAACAAAGCTTATTTGAACCTCATAAATGAAGCTCTTGGAGCCATTTTAAACCAGCATGTGTGTGTTTGGGATGATAATGTGCTTATAAAACTGTAAATTGTTCTTTCTATTGATTCTAGTTGCTAATAATGTCGTTCCTTTGTTTCAAGTGCCTTGATAATGGGATCAGTGAGATGGAAATTTATAGTCTTTCCATGGGAGGAGATTCTGTACAATATTTATGGAATATCATATGAATGACTTTAGACCAATTCTGAGCAGTTTTGGAGCTGAATCTCAAGGTGGATGTGAAGTGGATCTGAATATTCCCACAACAATCATGGATTCTAATGTCATCATGGACAATACGATTATAGAGCCTCGTGATGACATGGAATTTGATTCTCATGAAGCCGCATATTCGTTTTACAAAGAATATGCAAAGTCTGCAGGGTTTGGCACTGCCAAATTGAGCAGTCGTCGGTCTAGGGCGTCAAGGGAATTTATTGATGCAAAATTTTCATGCATAAGATACGGGAATAAGCAACAGTCTGATGATGCCATCAATCCTCGACCTTCTCCGAAAATTGGTTGTAAAGCAAGCATGCATGTGAAAAGAAGACAAAATGGAAAGTGGTATATATATAGTTTTGTGAAGGAGCATAATCACGAGCTCTTGCCTTCTCAGGTGCATTTCTTTCGGAGTCACCGAAATGTTGATCCACTCAAGAGTGATGTTCGAGTACGAAGACGGAAAAATTTAGGTGCAGGGTCGAAGCTGTTCAGTGCCTATCAGAATGTTGATTGTTTAGAGAGTTATATAAGAACTCAGAATGATAAAGGACGGAGTTTGGTTCTAGAACCGGGGGATGCTCAAATACTACTGGAACATTTTATGCATATGCAGGAAGAGAATCCAAAGTTCTTCTATGCAGTTGATTTAAATGAAGAGCATCGACTGAGAAATGTGTTTTGGGTGGATGCCAAAGGCATGGAAGATTATACTACCTTTTGTGATGTGGTTACTTTTGACACCACATATTTCACAAACAAGTATAAAATGCCATTGGTTTTTTTTATTGGTGTCAACCATCATATTCAACCCACATTGCTTGGTTGTGCATTGATTGCAGATGAGACATTTTATACTTTTGTTTGGTTAATGCAAACATGGTTTATAGCAATGGAGGAACGAGCTCCAAGGGTAATACTCACTGACCAAAACAATGCCATAAAAGCAGCTATTAAAGCAGTCTTTCCAGGTACACGTCATTGTTATTGTTTGTGGCATGTATTGGAAAAGATCCCTAGACAGCTTGATTTTTTGTGCATGTGGAACGATATTTTTATGCCAAAATTCAATAAATGTATCTGTAAGTCATGGACAGAGGAAGAATTTGAAAAGAGATGGTGGAAATTGCTCGACAGATTCAATCTTAGAGAGGTTGAATGGGTTCAAACCTTGTATGAGGATCGCAAACATTGGGTCCCTACTTTTATGAAAGACATCTCTTTTGCTGGGTTGTCTACAACTTTGCGCTCAGAAAGCTTAAGCTCTTGGTTTGACAAATATGTCCAAGGGGAGACTTCGTTGAGAGAGTTTATAGAACGATACAAGGTAATTCTCGAAGATAGGTTTGAAGAAGAAGCCAAAGCAAATTTTGATGCATGGCATGAAACGCCTGAGTTGAAGTCTCCATCACCATTTGAAAAACAGATGTCACTAGTGTATACGCATGAAATTTTCAAGAAATTCCAAGTTGAGGTTTTGGGAGTAGCTGCTTGTCATCTTAAGAAAGAAAATGAAGATGAGATGAAGACAACATACACTGTTAAAGACTTTGAAGATAATCAGAATTATATAGTAGAATGGAATGAATCAAAATCAGATATATATTGTTCATGCCGCTCATTTGAATATAAAGGTTATCTCTGCAGACATACTATTGTAGTTCTCCAAATGTCTGGTGTTTTCAGCATCCCGTCTAAATATGTATTGCAGCGATGGACTAATGCTGCAAGAAGCAGGCATACCATTGGCGAAAGATTGGATGAGGTGCAGTCTAAGGTCCGTCGTTACAATGATTTATGTCGACGAGCCATAATATTGGGTGAAGAAGGTTCACTGTCTCAAGAGAGTTACAATCTTGCTCTCTGTGCCATAAGAGAAGCTTTGAAGCATTGCACAACTGTGAATAACTCAGGAGAGAACGATTCAAGAACTATGACCTCGGCAACTCATCCTGTTTGTGGTGTTGAAGTAAATCAATCCATCAATGCGTCTAATGAGGTGATGCCTGATCCTAAGGTGACTTATGCAAACAAGGCTCCTAGGAGAGCTGGAGCTGGGAAGGAAGTGGCAAGTAACAGAAATAGTTCAACCAATAAAGGAAAGGTTAGTGAATGTGATCATTGATATTTAACTTTTTAAATGTCTCGCCACTGGAAACTGTTTGAAAAAAAAAAAAAAACTGATGTTTGCTTGATGTATATAACAGGTACCCCAGATAGAAGCTGCGAGTCTGGGCATACAAGATGGCTTTCACCAAATGGTATGTATATGCTCTCATCATTATACCAATTTAGAAAAAAAAAAAATATTAAGGACTATTTCTGTTTCAATTTCAATTAACTTTGTTCTCTATCAAACTTGATGAAGAATTTGCTCTGAGTTGGATTCACCTTTTGGAAATTCTTTACTTCACAGACACAGATTGTTGGAAATCTAGTGGCAATGACCTGTGAAGATTTTTTTGCTTCTGAGCATGAAATAAAGCATTTAGCTTTGTGAATATAATTTTTGATTTTTTTGCTACTGATAGTGTAATGTGGTTATGCCAATACAAGCTAGAATTTGTGGTGGCATTCAACATCGGCCTCGATAGCAAAGTTTTCCTCTAAACTAGTTTATTAAATTGGGTTGGAGGAATTTTGTCTAACCTAATTTATGAAACTGACATGTCCAAAAATGCACATGACTTGTCTCGCTTGCATTTTTGATAAGAGTATTCTTACATGTACATATCGGTTTAATAGATTGGATTGGAGGAAATTCCTCCAACCTAGTTATAGTTGTGGCAACTCGAGAATGTTCTTGTAAGGTTTGTTTAGCTACATAGTTTTTACTTAGGTCATGCTTTTGATGAGATTTTTGATGTTACCATACTTGTGGCAGGAAATGCCTAACATGAGGCCCGCACAGTTACATAGCCCGGTGCCGACCCCATTTCAAATCATGGTGCCTACAATGTTTCAAAATGTCAATTCAACACAGTTCAATAATGTAGCTTCAACAAATTTGCACGAAAATCATCTCCCTCGGTAGCTTGATTTTTAGCTTCTGTTGTAAAGATTACTTACACATTTAACTGCTTTAAGGACTGTAACAAAAGCACTTGTTAACATGTTAGCTGTTGCCAACTGTTGTCCAAGGTATGAAAAAGTAGAATTCTGTTGTCCAGTTCAGAATTTCTCTTGTAAAATTCTGTTGTTGGGGATCCCATTGCTGTGTCCAGTTCATTAAAATTCTGTTGTCCAACTGTTGTAAAGATTACGTGCACATTAACTGCTCGATTTCTCTTGTAATAAAACTAGTAATATAAGGCAAGCCTTTGTCATGAATTATACATTTTGCTTGCTTGTTATTTGCTTATTGGATTCCATTCATTTATATTTATTCTCTTATTTTAAGTTTGGTATTAATCCTTTTAAATCTACTGTATTTCTGTTTGGGCCTGTTGTTGGGAGCCTACCCCTCTTGAATTTTGCTTTTCTTAACCCATTTCCCAGATTTGCTCACACACACACACACAAAAAAAAAAAAAAAAAATGAAGCTGACAAACATTTCCTTTGCTCCTTATTGTAATCACCCAGCCCATCACCCTCTCCTTGTTTTGGAGCTAGTGAGAACGATACGAAAGTTTCTTATTGGACATGCTGATGGCTGAACACAAAAGGCTAGAAAAGCCTACACCATCAATTTGTGAGAGAGACTGTTCAGGATAAGGTTTTCTGGTTATTGGTTCCTAGTATTCCTAGTAGTGTTTTTTTATTTTTTGGTTAAGATGACGTGGTTTATGCCAAAGTATAAGAGTATTGATAGCAGCTCTCCTATATGTGGTTCACTTCCTTTAAGTTTAGAAAAAATGTAAAAAAAATGTTTAAAAAAGCCACTCATAGCAGATTTCTTATATCATCTCTAAACATTAGGATCGCTATTGCACTGTAGCAATCCTTGTGCTTATTAAAAAATTAAAAAACTCATTATCTCTCCTGAATCATTAAAAAAGTAAATAAATGATATTTAATTAGTATACGAATGATAAATGGAAGCTATTGTGGAGTGTATGAAGACAGAGAAGTAAAAAATTGTTTTGATCCTTAAATGTAGGGAAAATGACAAGAAAACGGCAGAAAATGCTTTAATAGTTATAGTTGGTCTCTCTCATCTATCTTTTTCGCTTAAAAAAGAAAAAAGAAAAAAGAGGACTTGAGAGAATTTGCGAGACCGTGGCCTTGAAATGTTCTAGGAGTGGCGGGTGAAATTATTTTTGGCCACTCGTTTATCTTATTGCTTGCTGTGAGGGGAAAGTTAAATACTCAAAAGATAGATAGTTGGTTTTGGCTTTCTTGGAGATATGAAATGTTTTTATGTGGAATGGATGGGGGAGAATATTGGCCATCTAATCTTTTTGTTTGTTGCCTATTCTCTAGAGTGAATGGTGCACTTTGTTACATATATGTCATATATCTTGGGTTCACAGAAATTGGAAGGATAATTCAGCGGTTGGCCTTTATTTTAAAGCAAAATCTTTTTTTTTTTGTTTTTCCTTTATGGACACTCAATCCCAGAGCCATTGGACTTTTTTTTTTAACCTTTTGTCTAATTATACTCGAACATGTCATATGCCGATAGCTAGCTTCCTCATCAAAGCAAACACCTTTTTTAATGTACAACACAAAAGTTTTGTTTGATTACATATTGGTTAGAGAAAAAAGATATGATTAAAAATATTGAACCCTTTCTAAGAACATGTACTAATTGGGATGCTTAATCCCAATCATTTTGCTAAACAAAAAGCATGATTCCAGTTTAGTCAACACAATTAAACAAATTTTTCCCTATTTTCACTCTCAAACTTATTAATATAGAGTTTCACTTAACGTGTAAGTGGACTCTACATCCCAAATTGTCCGAAAGGCACTTTATCATTCCAACCTTGCCTCTCTTATTTTTTTTGCCTAAAATTCATAAAATTCAAATAAAAAATTTAAGGAGATTTTCGTCATAAGGTTCTACTAGTATTTATTTACTTATTGGTAATAAGGTTATTGCAACACCGACTCGCTCTCGTTGATTTGTCGGTCCGATATGTGACATTTGTATTTGGATTTTGTTACCAACTTGCATATCAAATGACATCGTTAATTATCTTCACGACGGGGTTTATCATTATAAATTTATAATAAAATCTCAATAATTCAATTGGAAAACAATAATTGGATTTTGATGAATTGTGCGTGTTAGAATAATAACCTAGATCGGAATTTTGATCGGGATTGTTCAAGTTAAAAAGTTTTATTTGTATTATAATTAAGTTTATTATCTATCTATCTAATTTATCATATTTATTTTAGCTTTCCCACTAAAGAATGGAAAAAGCAAGAAGCTCTAATCGTATCATTATAATAAAGAAAAAGCAAAAAGTTCAAATCATATCATTCTAATAAAGAATGAAAAAGCAAGAAGCTTCAATGATAAATCATTTCATTATAAAGGGCAATGATTAGGCGACAATACAGTTTGTTGTTTTTCACTGTTCTCTTACAACGTGGGGAATTTTTTATAACTTCATTTTTTTTTAAAAAAAAATGATAAAATATTTTTTTTTTCCATAAAATAATACATTATCTCAAGAAAAACAACTTCCTCAAAGACAAAATTTGTAGGCAAGATGAATTACATTGAATCGAAACACCGAATCACCTACCTACATACTTTAATAACAAATGCTAGTTTACATTAAAAATACATGTAAAAATTATATACTCTAAGAACAAATGTTAGTTTAATAAACTAAATTAAAAGAATTTACTCTAAACCCAATTTAAAAAAAAAAAAAAAAAAAATTGCCCATAAAAATGCCCAAAGACATTAATTGACATGAACAAAATAGGTGCTCTCTTTATTGGTCTTATTAATATAGCTAGATTTTGTAGCATCCATGGTGTTTGCTATAAATGCTACAAATTCTAGTTTTTAATGCTTTTTATATAGTGATTTTTTTGTTTTTTTGAAAAAATATTTTG